>NW_028279321.1:0-75407 GCF_059751315.1 Micrasema longulum
TCTCAATATAGGAGAAGGTGGGACATGACGAGGTGGGGAGGCAAGATGGGGCCCCCAATAAAAGTCGAAATCTGCCGAGTGACTCCGAGGGCATCACGCCATTTCATTATCTTTATGGACACAGTTTCAGTGACGTAATCAGAGCGGCGCGGCGGTGAGTGCACGTTCCTAGGCGCAGCTTTACTAAACCCGTTTTTTGCAAATTTCATCTTATTCTACATAAGTTTGCTGCTTGTGACATTGAAGAAAGAATACCGCGATTGAGGTTGGCCGATAGTCGCTATACGAGCTATTGGATTTTAACGAAAGATCATCAGTTATTAATAGAGAAATTGTATTTTATAATCAATAAATGTTTTGAACAAACAAAGCGAAATGTGCAAGACTGCTCCCCTTTCTGAGACTGCATCTTGCCCCGTAGCTTGGAGCTAAGCATCAGCAATTTCGGAAGCCGTTTTTTTTATGTTTTCGTCGCAGAATATGGTCCGGACTACGTCAGAAAGACCGGGAAGGGGAGCTGGTCAGAAGAATACATTAACAAAGCTATCGAGGACACTTTAGATAGAAGAAAGGATATAAACTCATTTTTTCATTAATTTCAATTGCTTCTTTTTTTATGTTATTTGTTTGTAAGATAAAGGACCGAGATTTATTTTAAAAAAAAAAACGTTTTTTATTGACGTCTAACCTTAAAGGCCCCATCTCGCCCCATTTTCTCCCGAGTGCGTCATACAGCCACCTAGCGGGTAAATCTTGAAGCTAGAATTTTGTCAGTTTTTTAGCATAACACATAAAGGTTTTTTTGTAGTTTATTCTGCGTGCTCGACTAAATATCTGTTTTTTTTAGTTGACTATATTTTATCGGAAGTTGCGACATCTTAACGTCTAACTCAAATGTAGATGACGTACCTAGTTGCCGTGTCCGTGAAAAAGAAAACTACACTGACAGCTCGCAGATAAAACAGTCTCAAATAAACGTAAGCCTAAAAATATTATATCTACGTTATTTGATTTTTATTTTAAAACTTGTATCGTTTAACTTACCGTCTGGATAACTTTCGTTTTCATATACTAAGACAGACATGAAAAGACAAAAAACACAAAATCGTCAAATATTTTTATCTTAGTTAAAGCAGGTACATTACAAATTTCATTATTTTATTGAGATTTTTTCTTTTCGTATCATCATTTCCTTTTCCGGGCACACCATAAATTTGTTAACTCCATGAGTGTAAAGCGATCAGCCTTACGCTTTAAGTCCCAGTCCGGGAACAATGAAATACCGCAGTGCAGAATCACCTTTAAAACCAATATATTTCGTCCACCCACACCGTCGGGAATCGAACCTAGGACCTCGAGCGTGGTACTGGTTGTTTAACCAAAGCTGGCGCGTTCGCAAAACTCACGCAAACGCATTTCAAATTTATCTTAGCATTTAATATTATCTTTATTGTTTATCAATAAGTGCTTATTCGTATTTTCTCCAATATAATTTGTACTCTGCATTTTAATTGCACTGTATAATTTATTATTATAATAAACACAAAATATTAAATGACAAACACGCTCGTTTAAAATTAAACAAATATATGATATTTTCTTAAGTGTTTCAAAACGTACCCTGGGGTGATATTAAAAAAGCTCTCGCGGATGTGTGTAAATACACGAGATAAAGGTGTTTTCTACGGCCGCGAGAGCGGTTCAGAATAGCACCGCTGACAGTATAATACATATGTCGAAGTCATTAAAACTATCATTATATTATCTTTGATAATTATCTGTAAGTTTGGTATATTTTTGTGAGCATTATTTCGAGTGACTGATCTGTATTACATTTTAGTTTCTCTAAACGGAAACGAAAAATTGAGGCCTTCGAGGCGATGTTTCTAGGCGCCCGGAAAACATTTTTAGCGAGAATTTTTTAGCATTTACATGTTACCAGTCGAATATCGCCGTCGATATAATTTATTATTCTTCTAATAAAATAAATGTAAAACAACTTTGTTTTCGACCGCTTATTTTTTTCTTCTGCCGACCGGTTTCAAAGCTACGCAAGCTTCTTTATCAAGGTATACTCGACTAGTGAACTCTATCCATCTATCTGAACAATGTTGTTTTATTTTTATGAATACCCACAATGTTAGTGCTTCTAATATATTTTTAAAATTATTATTCTTCTAATCAGAGGCTCGTCTGGCGTTGCTGTTTTACACAGACAATGAAAAAAATCTATTGTTTCCTGCCAGCAGGGGCGGGATTCTGAACGCAAAAGCGTGCTCAAAAAACTTATTTTTAACGCGTATTTACGTACTAAATACACGCTAACAGAGCGATCTACTCGCGCGCAATTCCGTTCCGAATACCAGCCCTCGGGCGCTATTCTGAACCACTCTCGCGGCATTGTATGTAAATACACGTGATAATACGGCCGCGAGAGCGTTTGGAATACCAGCCCAGGTATGATATGATTTTTATACAAAAGATATAATTTTGTCAGATGGGAGTTCCAGTAATAAATTGATGATAATTTGATAAATGCGCGTTATTGATAATGATAACACAGTTTGGCTGGCAATTGTAAATTTAACTCTGAAAGGGAATAAATCACAGCCTGCGCCTGTGTTGGTTCTCGGTTGGCTCGTAATTCACTTCCCGCACACAGCAGGTAACTTTACATAGCGCGGGGTGGTCTGTTGTGCCGCTAACACGTGTAGGGGGTAGGGGGTAGGGTGTAGGGTGTAGGGCGTCGGGCGAAGTGTGCGGGGCGCGGGGAGCTCCCGACGCTCGCTATCAGTGGCTGTTCAAACATATGCGGAATAATGAATGTTCCACGGCGTGCGAAGTGATTCGAACCGGCCACCCTAGCAGTATTTATTGTTGGCGATCAGCAACGCGTAATGATAGATCATACGCTTTGTAAATGCGCTAACTTCCACAATATTCTTGTTCTTCCTGTTGTCTTAGATCCTGGGTCTGTTAATCGGTTTCTCGCTCGTGGGATGCAGACGACCAGCTATCCCCCCATCTTTTCGGTTGTCCTTCACTGTATTTGCGCGGTGTCACCTCCTCTTCCTGCTCCACGATATCCTCAGTTTGGCGGGTGTCTTATGACAAATTACCTACTGCGATGAATCTGAATGTTTTCATCTCCGCTGTTCTCGGGAATTAGTTTGTTCCGTTTATATCCGCTCTTGTTTCCACGCCGTTAGTCGTTGTTGGCCTAACGCTTGTCTTGTATTTGCGAACTTTACCATCCGTGTTTCTTTCACCTTTAAACGATTCTCGAGCAGCCATCAGCTGTTACAGAAGCTTTATTAGAGTATAAATCGCCATGGCTGAATATTTCTACACATAGATCTAAATGGGACGCTCGTTCCGTTGATTTATCACACAAGGGGGTGCCGTGGTATTGTTAAAAACTTGGTTTTTAAAAAAAAATATCATCAAGTTGAGTCTCTTACATTCAAAATGAAATTCGTATGCAGTCTTTGAAGGTTGCCTTCGGAATCTGCACGGGCTACGTCAAACTCAACTTAGCCTCATCACAGGTTACTTAATCAAAATAATGTTTTTTTATAAAATATTTTAGGAGCGCCTTGCGATCCCGTAGAAGCGTCACAGACTCGCGGATCAGAAGGTCCAAAGCTCCGATCCCCGCCCTTAATTTCCCTTCACCTAACGCAGTTTTTTTGCCACTACTTAGTTGAAAATATCCCAAAATTTAAATACTATAATTAATCGTACGAATTAGAATTATTCAGGATGATCCCTTGTAAGTTGGATTTGTTCCGACATTTCAGCCCGTTGCGGGAACCATCCTCGAGGCAAACTGTGATAGATGGCTCCTGCAATGGTACGTTGTACATATCTGCTCTCGTTTCCGTTCGTCGTAAGTCAGTATTAGCCTAACGCGTGTCTTGTATATGTGGACTTTACCACCCGTGTTTATTTCGCTTTTTACATATTTTTTTCAACAAATATCATCAAGTTGAGCTTTTTACCATGCAAAATTAAATTTAAACTCTTTTTTAAAGATTTTTTTACTCTTCGTGGTAAATTGTAATATATGGCTCCTGCAAAGGAAGCTGAAACGTCGGAACGAATCCAAATTATGAACGAATACATATGACATATACATAGTGACCGTGAAAACCTACTCACCTATGCAAATATTTGTTTTTAAAAATACGTAAATAAAACATTGTACAATAAATGTGTTTTTTGATTCGGGGTGTTTTTAAAAAAAATGTTTTTGCAATCTTATGACTTATCCAAATATTTTCGATTCGCGGCCGTCAATCTCACTTTTCACGACATATTTGTAAACAACTAAGTGCCTATGTCATTTTTATTACGGCGCAATGTACTTAACGTTTTTTAATTTTCTTATACACTGTTTTTATACAAATAAAATGCAATCTTTCGTTTCTACATAACTTACCTACGATTTACTCGGGTTGTAATGTTACAATGTCCGCTGATAATATTGCTGTTTAAATACATTACAAAGTATTCTCGGGCTTAATAATTCAAAACAAGAGAGAATAAAGTTTAATTTGAAATTAGGGTTAAAAACAATCCAAAATGTGCCGGTCAATTTAGCATTTCTGTTGAACATTTCTGTAGGTACTCGTATTTATACTATTCAAATGACGTAGAAACATACCGCCACCGCCACCGCCAGCGCCAGCGCCAGTGAAATTGTATACAACATCAATTTAACAGTTTGTATTTTGCTGAAGAATAAATTTGAATATCAAATTTATCGACAATGTTCATACAACATGCTTACTGCTTACATCGCTCTACTGATGTGTATACTACAAGGTACAAGTAGGTGTATATTATGTATGTAGCTGCAGAATAAAACATTGTATAACATTTGCTTTTCATTAAACTAGGCGCATACCTATGTATGTACTCGTCATGTCATGTTCTACGCTTCTTCTTCTTCTCTGCTTAGATCGGTCGATCTGTTATCGGCTAGATGGTGATTCTCGAGACGCTAAGTTCCAGTTGTCCTTCCTTAGTTTTCTTTCTTTCTTTGGTGGTCTTCCGGGCGGACGGCGACCGGCTGGGATTTCGCGGGCCCGGAGCTGTCCGTTCTAGCGACGCGATCTCTCCAGAAGCACCCGCTCGTCCTGCTCCATCGTACTACATTCGAGTCCGTCTAATTTCTCGATTCCGGATTCTGTCCTTTGGGATTTTCCCGCTTTTGCCCTTAGTACTTTCGTCTCCGATGTTCTGAGTAGATTTATTTTTCTCACCGTATCTGCCCCCGTCTCTACTGCATACGTCATGATCGGTCCGACACACGTTTTGTTTATGCGGACCAGGCTTTCGATCCGCGTGTGTTTGCCACGCGATATTTCTCGAGCATCCGGATATTGCCGACGCTCTATTCGCTTACTTCGTAGTAAAGGTCGCTGTGGCTCGAAATTTCAAGACCTGAATATTTATAAGACACGACCCGTCCCACTGTCTGATCATCTCATCTCAGTTTGCATCTCTCGGGGCGCTTCGATATTGCCGAGCTTTTTATTTTACTGACTGAAATGTTCATATTAAATTTCTGAGATGCCAGGTGAAACTTGAGTTGCGCGCGTTAATCATCTTCTGCGTCTGCCACTGTCCACTATTCACTGTTGTTGCATCGTCTGCGAAGCGTGTCGTGTTAACGACCTTATCTCCCAGGTTCTTTGCCTGCTGATTAATCGACCGAGCTGGAATAGGGAAATTTATTTCTCCGTAATTATTATTTTGTATAATGCTGGCCCTGCCGTTGTCCACAATGGTGACACGTATTCAAAAGGTCGATTGTTTTAATGACTTCTTACAATTTTTGCTTTCTTTTATTTATTCATTTATTTTTATTTGGGAAAAAATAAACAGTTTTCACATTTATTGTATACAGAAAATAAAAAAACACGTGAACGAAAATTGTGAAAACAGTCAATAAAAATTTTCCACAGCGGTGTAAGCTATTGATTAAGTACATTATCGGTATCAAAATAAAAGCAATTAACAATTGTTAGGCACTTAGAAGCTGCAAATAAAATTAAAATACATATACTTATTTACGGTTATAAAAATAAAGTAAATAGAAACAAGATAAATTTAAAGAATAAGAAAAGAAAAAAGTTATATAAAAATAATGTAAAAGGTACAAAAATATAATAATGAGCATACGAATACATACATTATTACTGATTCTATATTTCATATAGGAGAGATGAAAAATGTCTGCGTGACCGGAGATAACAGTATTATAATAATGACATGCTCTAAAGAAAAATGCGTTTTTCCTTGAGTTAGTCCTAGGTACTGGCAAATTAAATGTAGTATGGAGTCTTGTTCTGTTGGGCACAATATATTCTAAAGAACTTGTAAGTAAAGGGCAGTCTACGACGTTGTTTACTACTTTCAACAGGAATATTTGATCTGCAATCACTTTTTTATACTCCAGAGTTTGAAATGAATTTGGTGTACAGTGAAATTTATATTTTATTAAATTAATGAATTTCTTCTGTATCCTTTCTAGGTTGTTTATATATATTTTATATTGGGGATTCCATATAATTGAAGCATATTCTAATTGATTTCTCACATATGTGTTATATAGTAATATAAATAATGTTTTAATGTTTTTGAAGTCATTAGACATTCGCATTAAAAAACCTAGCATTTTGTATGCCTTATTATTAATTCGATTAATGTGAATATCGAACACAAGCTCGGAATCTAAAACTATTCCTAAGTCTCTGATAACGTTCTTTCTTGGAACCATTTCATTCATTAAAGTATACTGAAAATTTAAAGGATTATGTTTACGCGAGAAGATATACAAGTGCATTTATTAATGTTAAGGGTAAGATGGTTGATGCGGCAATAATCTGAGAGGCGGCTCAAATCAGATTGTAGAAGTTTGCAGTCCTCAATTTAATTTATTTTCATAAATATTTTACTGTCATCAGCAAAGAGTACAGATTTGGCATGATGAAAGCATTCCTGAATGTCGTTTATAAATATATTAAATATAAGGGGTCCTAGAATTGATCTTGTAGTACGCCAGATGTAACAGAAAAACAGTTCGGTTTATATCCAGAAATTACGACAGCTTGTGATTTATGATCAATGCTAGAACATATCCATCGATACAAATCACCACCGATGCCAATTAGTTTAATTTTTAATGGTAAAGTTTCATGATCAACTTTATCTTCACACCGTGACTTACTGCACCGGGATCAGACGAGGATAATACGAAGACCAAAAGTTATTTAGGTCGATCAACATGTCTTGACCATTCTTTAATGATTAGTCATTTTATTAACGTATCATGCTTGAGGTCCTGGGTTTAATTTCTGACTGGATGGACAATGAAATGTTGGTTTCAAAGGTTGTTCTACAAGAAATATTTATTTGTCCTTGGACTGGCACCCGAATCGTAAGACTGATCACAGTGATCTTCTTACCTTCCATGTAATAAAAACAATCCATGTCCGCTGCAATTGAAATTTCAACGTAGTGCCCTATACACCGCTGGGTGCTGATAGATAAATTATAATAATGACTGAATGCATAAGGCACTATATTGGTTGGTGTATCGATTACAGTTTATCTTCATATTTTACGTAATGGTGGGGTGACCCGTCTTATGCTTTATTTATTTGCCCAGGGACTATGAAAAATGGTCGTGATAATAATTAAGGGCCTTGTTGAATAAACCCTTTATATCAACACTGTCGGTACACACATCTAAACCAACGCGCGACCACTACACCACGGGGCGAACAAATGTGTTGAAATCCATACTTAAAATTATTAATGCGAAAGTTTGCTTGTACGTTTGTTTGTATTTCTTTTACGTCGCAACGGAGCGACCGATCGACGTGACATAAGGATAGTGGGAAAGCTAAAAAACATCACAAGCTCTTTTTCATCTCTAAAAAAAAAAATATCGCTCCCTCGGAAGAATTCTTAGGGGAAAAATTAATTATCATCAAAGCGAAATAACGACGGACTGTCGTTTATATTGCTTAGCGATAGTCGGATGACCGACAATCGAGACTGGCTACTTTTTATCCCGAAAACGACAAAACAAATGAATTAACCGATGTCTCCCTAATACCACGCCGCGGGTAGTAGCTAGTAGGAAATATAAATGTTAATTATTCGCCACGAAAGTTAGATAGCAATTATTCCCAAACACAAACTAGAGCGTGATTAACGAGTGTCGGCTCGTTACGTCATAGATTGGACTATGTAGATTAGAACAGCGTTTTTCAACCTTTTTGAATACGCAACCCCTTTACGTGATAAATAAAACTGGCGATCCTCCAGGGCCCCGATAATAATGGAAAGGTAAGAGACTTATATAGTCTGTAAAGTAAAATAGATTTTGTTGAACAAAAATGTGAATATTTGTAAAAAAAAAATAATGCACGTTCATCGGCAACATGTGATCAAACATGTTTTTACCAAAAATTCATAAAATTACACACATTTGAACTCTGTTTACACCCCATAATCGGGGCCCAGGATATCACAATATTCGTGCATAATATGTCGATATTTTCAGCGATGACTTGTTGAATCGTTTTACAAACATTGGGAAATTTTTAAAATATTATTGTAATTAAACTGACTGGTTTGGACCAGAAGAAGTATGAAAAATGTAAAATAGTGTTCAGGCGTTCCCTAGTATGTGAAACAATTCACTCAGATTAATCTCTTCGAAACAATAAAGGTATCAGTTCTTTAACTTCACCCCCATGAAAAGATGGAAGAATTTATGAAATTTAAATGTTTAAGCATAGGCAAAAATGATGAATGTCACACGATGTGTAAAGTGGCCACTAAAACTAATCAGTTACAGCCGATTAAGATTTTTTGAAAGAAAGTTTCGGAAAGAAATTTTCTGTTTCGGTACCTTTTGCGTTTTTCAAAAATATTGATCATATTTGCATACCGTTCGAGGGCGGATTGAAAATGAAGTTACCTAAGTAGGAAAACAACTTTTTTTTTCCAAAACCATTTATTTCTCAACATAGTCTTCTTTTACTTCGACACTTAGTAAGACGATATTCCAACTTTTTTATACCACCTGAATAATACGATTTTGTGAACCTCTCAAAATACGCGTTAGTTTCGGTAATCACTTCTTCGTTTGAGCTGAATCTTTTTCCTGCGAGTCATTTTTAGCCGATAGCTTTTTCATATGCAAACGTTCATGCAAAATGTTGAACACACGTTCATATGAGATGATTACCATTTCAACAATCTCACGCAACTTCACTCGGCGATCATTCAAAACTATATCGAGGATTTTCTTGATATTTTCTTCAGTAACCACCTCTTTTAGCCTTCCCGTTGATGGTATTGTTGCAGTGATTGTTCGGCCGCGTTTATATTCAGCAATCCAATATTTTACCATGTAATCTGACGGAGCAGACTCACCGTAATTTTTATCGAGCTTTTTTCTTGTCTCTTTTGCTATTTTCCCTTTCAAATAATAGTGTTTAATTACTGCACGAAATGAGCTTTTTTCTATTTTTCAAGAAACACAAAAGTTGTTTACTTCAAACAAATAAACTAATCAATGAATTTGGGTGACATTTTTTGACATTTTAGCAATTTGGAAAAAATAAATCTTTTTTGTTTTTGTGCTTCCATCTAGCGCTAGGTAGCTTCATTATCAATCCGCCCTCGTATGTCCAAAGACGGCAGATAAAACTGGCTATTTTAAATGGTTCTTGGATGGCGCTGGCTCCTAAAAGAAACGAGTTATCGAAAAAACAAAACGATAGGGACGCGCTCTTAGAGTAATAATACGCCACTAATAGAGTCACTCATACGGACAAAAACCACTATATGTTTATTAACCACGAAGTTATCCTCAGTCAACAGTATGGGAACTTGCAACACTGAACACACGAAACTTCAGGTGACAAGTCTGCCAACGCAGACCCGCAACACGGCGCCGACGACCGGAAACTTAAATCTGTAGCTCAATCACAAATAACTATCGACGTGCTAATAAGCGACGTGATAACAATTTCTCACCGTGGTTGTTTATCGTATTCGCGATCACAATGAAACATCCGTGAACACCTAAAATCAAATGTTAAATAATTTACGTTTCGCGACGTATAATCCTGCTGCGCAATCACATATTTGAATTTCACCGGGGTAAATATGGAAAAAATTCCAAAACCGCTATTTTTATTAATTTATTATTTATCATGCTATTTATTGCATTAAGCCGGCGGCGGCGGTTGGCAAGCCAAATGTCAAGAAAAGCAGTCACCATAGTAATTGTAATTTAATTTTCACTTTTTTGTATTAGACACTCCTTACTATTTTGCAAGTGCAATAAATTGTATTATTTTTTATAGTAAATGTCAATTTTTCGCCAATGAACTGTATTTATTATTATTTACTAGGAAAACTAAAAACAAACCGACACACGCGTTGATTTATGACTGCGATAACTTAAGCATGTTCATTGTGATCGCTCAAATGCTTAGCATGTTATTAAGCACGTCGACAGTTATTTGTGATTGAGCTACTGACACTTTCCGACCATCATTGCTTTCGGTTGCCTTCAAAACGACGCGCGACGTTGCTACTCACTCATACATAATACACAGCGTAAAGTTGTTCCGATTTCCACGCCTAGGCCTAGGTTTAAACAGCATTGTCCGGTATTCATTCCTTGTATTTCAAATTAATTATAGTCGATTGAGTTGTGAATAAATCATCATCACTTTATGGTGCATAGGATACTGCATTGGCACACCGATTGCAGCGTATCTTGATCATTTTTGTTACACGAAGGTAAGATGACCAGCCTCACGCTTCGGGTGCCAGTCCAGGGATTATGAAATATTTTACTATAAATACACCCTTTAAAATAAATATTTTATATCAACCATGTCGGGGATCGAAAAACGTAAATAAAACTACAGACAAAATATGTAAGTTGAAATCTTTTCTTTTATACATGCCACCTTGCGACAAAATATTGGTAAAATAATCAGTCCATACAATTATCATAACCACACGAAACAGATTCCACTACAACTGGCCGTAGGTACTAAGAAAGCGCCCGTAACACGTTTTGGTAAACCGGAAACTAAACCGAAAATTTGGAACCCTTCTGTTCCAATAATGAATACCTACAGCGAAAGGGCCCCTCTGGCGGTAGCGAATTATTACTCCGTACTTATATCTACACCGTGTCATGGCATTGCTCCGGTGCCATAATCCAGGGAGGAAATACAGTAATACGTTTGTATGAAGAAAAATCAGACCGCGTTTCCTCTTGACGTTCAATTCAATTGTAGATATGAAAACTAAATAAATAAACAGACTCCAATTAGAAAATAATCTGGTTATTTGCATCTCAAAAACGATTTGATTCGACGAATTGCTAAAAAATAAACAGACAGACACAGCTGCACAGACACAACTGATATGATTGTAGTTTAGGACCCGACACCCCCGCTTTTTACTTTTACCTCGCTCGCGGCCGCAGCCCCCGAGCGAGGCTCGGCGACCCCCTCCGGGGTCGCGACCCACAGGTTGAAATACACTGGATTAGAAAATACATATTTCATAATATATGTTGCTCATTAATCAATTCATCTAATTGGGGAATCGTCATTACAAAGGACAAAACTAACTCTTTATCCATTATTGTTTTACGCAGACCGATAATTTGATAGCGGTTAATTAGAAATTAATCAATATTATTGATGGCCCAGCTCTTAAGTCGGAGTTATCATTAAATGCCTCTGGCTACCGCACCCGTATTACTAAGCCCAGAACTCTCCACTTATACGTTTAGCTCGTCAGTATAATTTGAACTTCCCTTTATTGATCCCTTTGAATGTAACAAATTAACATTTAAAATTCGTGTTTTAAAACACACATTTTTCTATTTTACTTAGTAGTTTTTATAATAGAATCTAATTCTTCATATTGTATATATTTTTGACCCTTGCGCAATAATATTTACACGCATGTCCACCCTCATTCCATTAAAACACCCGCTCACCCACCCACTCACACACTTACACTCAAACAAACACACTACCATGTATTGTTCGAGTATTTCAGGTATTTCTGTGGATATCTGTCATTGGTTTTATTATCTATATTTTATTTGTTATATTTTTTACTTGTATTACTGTTGATATCCCCAATGAAAAAATATAAAACAAGCTTTGGAAATGCATTTACGAAATGTTCAGTTTATCATCATCATCATTTCTTTAAAGCACACAGGGGTGCGTAGGGCACCATTTGCAATTAGCTCCTGCGCATGGATAGATACTTATGATATTTGTAAAATAATCACAGTTTGTTATGTTTATATATTGTTCATCAATTATTATATATTAATACAACATGCACAAATAAATAAAATATATATATTTTTTTTAATTGATAAGCCTTATTTACCATAAATTATACTAACAGGTTATTACAAATTATTTAGGAATAATGAATTAATGTAAGGGAATAATATACATTTTCTAAATTGTGCACTCATTAATTAATGATATTAAATTAACTCATTTATTGTATCCTTAATTGCTTTCCTTTCAAATTTTCCATTTCAATCAAATATCATCATCATTCCCTTTCCGCATCTAATGGTGCATAGTGTACTGGATTGGTACACCAACCGTAGAATATCTCGATTAATTTTGTAAGGTGATCAGTCTTACGCTTCAGGTACCAGTCCAGGGACTTAGAAACATTCTAGTGTGAAAACACCCTTTCGAATAAATATTTCATAACAACCATGCCGGGAATCAAACCCGAGACCCCATGCATAAAATCAAATATATGTTTATAGTAAAAATATATTTATAAAAACTACAGGTTTTTTTAAAAGGTGACATTGTACAAACAATTTTTGATTTATTATTATTAGGAAGGTTTAAGGTGTTAAAGGTATCTGAGGTGTTGTGTAAAAGTATGGCATCCCACTTATTTGTTAAATTTATATATTAAAATATGGGAAATTAAAAAATGTATTATATTTTTTGGTCATTTAAGTATTGTTTATACTTACTTAACTTAACAGCCAAGCTAAATAATTAATCATATTTTTGAAAAATGCGCCTGATGTTAAACATCAATTATCTCAATTTTAGGTTTGTGTGGCTTAACATAATTTTACATAACACTATCCATATAATACGCATTAAAAAATATAATTAATAATCAATCAATAAAAACCTAAAATAATAATTTTTTTAATGATATTTTGAGTATGTTTTGACTGTTGTAGATACTGGGATTTTAATACTCGAAGAATTTTATTTTGTCCGGTAGACATCTCAACAAAGTCAGTTATTTGCTTTTTGAAAATTGCCCCAGAAGATACTTCGATAAATATTGCTTGAAAACGTTATTTAAAATATTTATGTAAACCGAAAGACGTACGCGACATAAATATAGGATCTTGCTATTGAATAATATTCGGAGAAAGCTGTTGTTGGATTTAGAATTGTGGTCGTGTGACGTCACACCTCTGCGGAAGAGCTGACTTCCGGTTTCTGTGTGCAGTTTGCACCCGGAAGCGACGTCACAACGACCGGAAGTGCAACCGAACTGACAAACGAGACAAACGCGGAGATACAAACATTAGAAATATCTAGTGCCTACGTTCTGACTCGCATGCATAAATTATCAAATTAAATTTATTTTTAATATCAAAAACAGTTTTCACTTTGTGGTATGACATTTTACGCTTATTTATCTATACATTTGTATAAACCACTTAACTTAAGAGTTGTACGTCGACCGGTTTCAAAATGGCTTCCTCATCCAATTTAAGCCGTGATGAATATATTTAATACTTAAAATCACAATAAAAGAAGTTTGTTTCAACAACTTATAATTCATTTAATTATCGATCGGTTTCGGAGCTACAGGTGCTCCTTTAACAAGGTATAACTGAGCATTGAATTTAAATGATATTTTTCAATAGGTAAATAATACAGTATTTACGTCAAGTGGTATTTTGTGTTTGTGGGGGGGTGAGGTGAGAGTGGTTGAAATTCGATTATTTGTACTTGCTCTCAAATTTAACAGGAGTAGACTACAGTAAATATTGTTAATTCGATTATTTATTGTTTTTTTGCTTTTATTTACTATAACTTTTTTAATTTCTTAGATTTTTAAGTTGTCTAATTTTAATGTTTTATTTTCAACACGTAGAACCGTCAACTCAGTGTCTTTATTAAACATATTATTATTTTCTATTAGATGGTTTGTGAATTCGGAGAATGATTGTTAAATATGCACCGTAAGTTAATTTTAGTTTTTTCCTATGTAATTGAATCGCAATCATTGCAATTTAATTTATTAATATTTTACTACTGAAAAATTTATCTAGCCCGCCCAAACAATGGAGACATATTTTATATACTCGTAAATGTGTAATTTGTCCTTCTTCAATCCAATATCCAGGATGTGCGGATTATACAACCGCATTGAAAACGAACAGATCGACATTTTTTACATTCGATTGTTTAGGTTTAAGAAGTATAATGTACAAGATGAGTTTTTATGTTCATAGATTCATTCAACTTACATTGCTCGTTTTATTTCGATGCATATTTTATTTATTGTTTTTACTAGTTTTGTATCAATGAACGAATTTTTAATAATTATTCAATTTTAGTCATTAATTTTGTAAACTTTATTTAAATAGGTATTTTAATAGTGTTTACATGCAATTGAGTATTAAAAGTAATAAAAGTAAGTTCAATAAATATATATTAAAAATAAAAATATCATTATTCTTATTATTCTTATTTTCAGTGGTGGGGGTCAGTGCTATGCAAGCTCCTGACGTCACTGCGACCTGTGAAGACCGATTGTGACCTGTCCCCGTGAATAGTTCCCGCCCTTCGAGCCCAGGTCTAAAAAGAGCCTGGCTACTGTGTGGAAGGCGAGAGTTTACATTTTGCTAAATCGCCCAGATCCGTAAAGTATCGGGCTATTAGGTAGGGGGCGAGCTTTTTAACATCCTCAGGTTTAACCAGCGGTCCCCCGAGGATGAGGCTCCTTTTATGATGTAAAGCATCACATTACATATAATTTGTATGGGTGTTTCCTCGTCTGCACTGCAGAACCTGCATTTAGAAGTTTGGGGAAGGTTCATTCTAGGGCGGTGTTTGTTCAATCTGCAGTGCCCTGGGAGGGGCTCTAGTGATAACCCTCACTCGATGAGGCTGAGCTTTATTTGGTCAAAGGCAAAACTTTGCGAGAACCCTTTTATAATATTTCTGCATATTAATTATGTTTTGATTTTATTATTATGTTAGCTTTGTTGAATAACTAATTTAAGGCATGTTTCGCTTATTGTAAAATATTTCCCTCGGCACGGGACACCCCAGTGAGGGAACATTATCCTGTATATAAATAAGTAAAATACAAACATTGTAAAAGTATAAATAAATATATTTTTGTTAGTACTGAGCTATTTAATCGTAAATATTAAAACTCGTTTCTATTCACCCCGTCTGACGGAAACTTATTCAAAATTAAAAAATCTCATTTGAAAATCGAATGAAAAAAGACTACCACAGCACTATTGTAATCTGTCAAAAGTATCCTCTTATAATATTGCCCGAACTGTAGCGCAGCCTCTAGTTCGGCGTTTGGCACACCCGAGTGTGTTCCTTGACATCCTTGACATTGGTTGTGCCAGAGTCCAGCTCCGCCGCGCACCGGCGCAATATTATTATAACCTCTCGATATTATTGACCAGTCATTTGCCCAAGCACAGCGACAAGCGGGGGGCCACGCGCCCCACCCGGCTCCCCGTGGCCACGTCCATGATAAAAAGGACAACTGGTAAAAATACAGGCGTATCAACAAGACAAACAAAAATAATATAACCCGTACGAGGAGGTTATTACATATTCAAACAAACTGTACCAACAAAATTTTGAGTTTTTCTAAATGTTTGTCGGCAAAGATTGGATTTCAACCCCTAGGAACTTATTAAGATTAACTTGTCAATGTACCTGTAATGTTATTTATTGAAAAATTATTATTTTATTTATTGATTAAGTATTTTTATTTAAAAGAAGAGAAACAAGATGAAAGGGGAAAAAAAGATTTAACATTTCAAATGTATGTGAATGTATTTTTATATGTGTGCACACGTGTATGTGTATATTTATCAGTCTACACTCACTTAGAAGGTTGCAAAAATTCTTACCCATTAATACTAAATGCACCCTTGTACAAGCATTACTACTACCCATTCTAGATTACGCTGATGTTTCCATGACTGATGTAGGCTGTGAGCAACTCGATAAACTTGAACGACTTCAGAATACATGCATAAGGTACATTTTTGGTCTTAAAAAATATAACCACATTTCTGATTATCGTAGGCAACTGAAATGGCTCAAAATTAGACAGCGGAGAGACTATCACTCCCTCTCACTTCTGTTCAATATACTTCATAGTCCTAACGCTCCTATATACCTGCGTGAAAAATTTCAACGCTTATCAGTTCATGGTTTACCTCTTCGTTCTGATTCTCAAGGCACTCTCTTAATACCCACCCACAATTCCTTTTTCTTCGCTAACTCATATAGTGTCCATGCGGCTCGACTGTGGAATCATCTCCCATCCACCATCAAAGATGTTGCTACATTATCTCTGTTTAAATCATGTCTGAAGAAACATCTCCTTTCTCTTCCTTAATCTCTCCTCCTTTCCTTTTTCCTCTTTCCTCTTTTTCCCTTTTCCAATTGAGTAATAGTTTTGATTTATGGTAATTTATAATCAAATACATTTATTTCTATTTTTATATATTTAGCTTTTTAATCCTTTTTTTTCTATTGAATATGTTCCGTAACTTGAATTATAAAAATAAAACTTTTATTTTATTGGTTGGTTGGAAGAAATTGCCATTTGGCAATAAGCCCACCAATGTACAAATAACATTATGTACAAAAAGTTAAATATATAAAATAAAAAAAACGGTGAAGGTGGAGGTGTATTTTAGTACTTGCATGTTGGTGTAGTGAGTGTCCTGACGAAAAGACGGGCACGTCTCGCAACCGGTAGATTAAAAAAGTCAGTAAGTAGTTATATACGAATATTTACTAACATTAGTTAAAATGTTTGACCACAAAGTTAATGTTTTAAACTCCAATAATATTAATAAAATAAGTTTATCGTAAAAACAAATTGCAAACAAAGCCATTTGGCAATAAGCCCGCCAATGTACAAATAAAAATATATACAAAAAGTTTAATAAATAAATATGCATACGGAGATATATAAATAAACATATACATATGTTAGGGTCTTCTCCTACTAGGCGTTACTTTATAATATTAATAAGAATAAAAATAAATGTATGATAAATTAAAAATTCTAATAATATAATAAAAAAAGTGATAATAATAATAAATATTACTAATGAGAAAGTTTAACCCTACGGAAAATTGGGTAAAAAAATATTTTTACGTGCGGTAAAATTACAGCATTAAATTGTACCGCGAAGTTTCTTGAAAATGTATGAAAAAAATAATAAAAATACTTTTTATAAAAACAAACTATTTTGCACAACGTCACTAGTTCTTCCGAATCAAACGATGATAAAACAGTTGTGATAAATTATCAGTTTACGGTACGTTAAATCACCATTCAGCGGACTTCATCAAGAAGAAGGGGAGGAAAACTTGAAACGTCACACGCGAAGTATTTTTAAAAATTCAAAACATTTAAAAATCAAAGCGCTTTTAATACATACGAAATATAATTAATTTATTTTAAATGTGAATTTATTGGTTTACAATGGAACAAAGTAATAATAAAGGTATTCGGAATATAAACAATGTTTTTAATAAATATAAAAAAAAACATTTTTTTGTTGTCGAATTGTATATTATTATAGACATGATAACGAATAACGATACGGAAAAGGAAAATTACGAATAAATAGAAAAATCCCACCATGCCACGTTAATCTCAACAATCTGCTAGAGGGTGAAATCCAGTCTCGGTCTACGAACATTTGGACAAGCTTAAATATTGTTTATTAAACCAACAGTTCCGAGAATAATAGAAATTACAAAATGTCTTCAGGCGTTGCCCGGCGCGCGCGTGCGCGCGTGCGCCGGCTAAGGTTTCGGCTCTTCAACTTCACAAAACTGAACAGGCGGAAGAATTGAAAAAAATATGGATTTACAAACAAAGGCAAAACGGTGAATATTACACAGTGGATAAAGTTGCCATTTAAACCAGCCAATGATATTGAAATTTACCGCAACGAAGAGAGGAAACATTTTGGAGAAGGGGATATGGGAATTCAGAACGGCTTATGACCTGTCATTTGCTAGTTTCAGCGGCCACTTTACACCCTGTTTAACATTGAGCATCCACATTTCCTCAACTCTTCTATCTGCTGGCTTTTATGATGTAAAAAAGCTGAAATTTCTACGGATGTGGGTGAAATTCATCTGGCTGAATATTTCACCTACTAGGAAAAGCTGAAATTTTTTTTGGAATTTTTATTCAGGCCTTTTACTTAGCAATAATTTCAGCCTCAGTGCAAGTTACATATTTACAAATTAAAATGAAAAAAACATAGGACTCGTAGCATCAAAACAAGACCACTAAAACGGACCACTGCCGATAAAAATACAATATAAAATAAGGCTTTCATACGAAAAGATTATTAAATATTCAAACAAACTGTTCAAATTCCAATTTTAATTTCTATTTAGATTAATTGAAAATTGTTTTTTCGTCGAGATTTTTTTGAGACGCATCGTTTACCGAAATATGATAAAAACCGGCTTCAAAAAATATCAAATTCTTACCGTTTTTGCGAAACACGATATTTTATAGTGTATATCTAATTTCAATAATTTACATTGGGTGCTAATGAAATACAAAATAAAATTATACATTATACATTAGATTACCTTCGGGCTTAGTTGTGAGGTGTTATTTTTAAAACAATGATTGAAAAATTACTTTTCGAGGGAATGTCGAGTTTTGAAAAAACGGTCCCGAATTGAAAAGTCTGTTCCGAAGAAAGTTCGTACAACTCACACACCACGTGTTAAATTAAAGCGCCGTATAACTTCTGGTGTAAATGTTTTTAAATATTCAAATGGCTCCCGCGCGCCATTTTTTCTCGAACATCCTCCTCCGCCATTGATTACCCCTCCCGCGCGCGGTCGCCCGCACATAAATCAGAGGTGCTAAAATTGCGGCCGCTCGCGGAACTTCCGCGGAGGAGCAACTTTGCGGGCCATGTTTTTTCCGCCAAACCGCGAGATATTTTACAGCCAGAAGTAATTACGATCGATCCGTGTCTTCTTTAACCCGCTGGCGGTGATCGGTTTAGCAATAAGGCCTAAACATTTCGCACTCCCGCCCCCGCCCCCGCCCCGCTAGAAAAGTATCATAACGCAAAAAAGTCAGTTTTGAGAAAAAAAAACATTTTGCAAAATTATGAACTTTTTATTTTATCTTGGTTTTGAAGCAATTACATAAAGTTTAGTCAAGACAGTATTTTTATAAAATCTCGCGTGTTTTCCGTTTAATATCAGATGAACAATAAACTGTTTAATATATACAATTATTTTTAATTTCACATAAACCTTCCTGATTATATAGCGGTATATCATACATCACTTTTTTCTAGTTTTTGTATATTTTTGTGAATATAGCTTATATGTTATTTGGATTCTTATTTTTAACTTTAAAAAAATAATATTTTTAAAACAAATGTAAACAGATATAGCAAAAAACTATGTATGCGTGGTCTCAACTAAAGTTAATTTACCTGTACCACTCTCGTTTATCGGGTTTCGCCATGCGTTTGTTTTCAATACGCTTTCTGCAAGTTGAGAAATTATCGTTTTCCTATTTGTGGACATCTCGAAAGGGTTTGAAAAATGGTCAGTCAACTAACTGCATATCTCCATTCTCAGTGCAAACGCGACGCGACGGTCAACTGCGTAACATTCACCATTCTGCATATGTTTAAACAACTACATTCCCTCAACTCTTAGATATGTTAACTTTTTAAAAGTAAAACAGGAAAAACGTTTATTGATGCGGGGGAGATTCATTTAATTGAATTTATTTCACGCGCATACTAGGCAACGCTTAAACTGTCTAATTTTTTTATTTCTTCCTGGACCAGTCGGTTTTATCGACAGACAATCTTTAGAGTTTGGCCAAATTTTTGTAGACAAGGATGGGGATTCATCACCCTGGGGAGTTATTTCACCTACATATAGTCTTTAACTTCACTCTACTCGACGGATGAAAGAATTGAAGGAATATGGATGTTCAAACATAGGCAGAATGGCGAATATTGCACCACGTCTAATGTCACTACTTAAACCAGCCAATGACAGGTCGTAAGCCCCTTAAATGCCTAGTCTTCCACATTCCTTTCTTGTAGATATTCTCCATCTCTATTGTAATAAATTAATATTAAAAACTCCTTTCAGAGTTGAACCCATTCCTTATCTACAAAAAATTGGATAAACGCATTACTTTTTTTTCATTAATTCACTATCAATCTACGCCCAGAGAGCTTCATGACGCCACGTCACTAAGGACCTAACACACATGTTATAAAGTACAGAATGTGCAGAACATGAAGCACAAATTTAAAGATACGATTTAAATTTTAGTTAGGAGTTAATGTTTGTTGTAACATGCTATGTGTTAAAAAAAGACTTAAAGAGTGGAAATAATAGAAAGTTCCAGATAGGTATCTAATAACAATAAAAATAGATGCAATAATTGATGGCATTATGCAACACGTGTGAAAAATAAAAGGCCGAAAAAAAAGTGTTATAGTTCAGTATCCGATGAGGACAAAAAATGGTTCATGTAACTTAGTTATAAGGTGCATGTGTAATAATATGTAAAAGTAAAATTTTAATAAAAAAATTAGGAAAAAGCGAAATCGTAAGTTAATAGGTACTGGTTGTTTAATTAAAACTGGCACGTTCGCAAAATTCACACAAAGCATTTAAAATCAACAGAATGTTGATAAAAAAAGGTAATATTCAATTTTAACCAAATGTGCTATTTTTATTGTTTATCAATAAGTATGTATTTTTAAGTGTATATTTTCTCCAATATAATTTGTATTGAGCATTTTAATTACACTGTATTAATTATTATTATAATGAAGACAAAATATCAAATGAAAAACTTGCTTGTTTAAAAATAAATAAATATATGACATCTTAAGTGATTGTTTTTTTTCGCTCTTATCTAAAAGAGATTTAAAAAAATATTTATTTTATTTTAATATCAAGATTTTTAAAATTAATATTCTGTGCATTAAATTTTTTTTTGTGTAAGTTTTGCGAAAGCGCCAGCACTAGATAATCAACCTCACGATTTGATAAAATGAAAATATATATTCATAAACCAGTATTTTCAATCCATCGCTTAATACATACTCATCGAATACATATGGTTATATTTTTACTATTAAGAATCGTAAAAGTATCCAGTGTATATTTTATATCATTGGCCGCTAACAAAGTGATAGTTGTCTATGTCCCGCTCATAAGCGCTTCTGAGGGCGAAAGAGACAGATATTATTTAAAAACATTTGAGTTTATATGTGAAAATTCTTGATGGAAGTTCATTGTAATTTATTATATAAATAAAAGACAAGTGATACTTTAATCCGCAGATATTATTTACATATTGCGTTCGCCGTGCGATGTCATAACATGAGCTTATTTACAAATACTACACAATGCAGCTGTGTAAGTATTGCAAACGCGCCAGCTTTAAAAAATCCACCAGTATTTTAGTTAGCAATGTCTTTACTCAACCCTCTTTGAATATCGACATGTTTCGTGTTTTCGAAAGAAAGCTCTCAGAGGATGGCTCCCCTTTACTCTAATTACTAGATACTTTTATTTTACCATTTCATCACATTTAAATTGAATCACAATTTTTTTTTCGTGTTTTTTTTGCCTCGAATATTTTTTTGTGATGTACATAAACGAATTAAAGAAATAAATTGAAATTGCAATCTTATAATATCAATAAATAAGAAATGTACAGTAGAACTCCGATTGTCCTAATCAATTGGGACCGGACCCTATTCTAGTGTCTATTTTAATTTATTACCGTATGTATGTTGAAAATTGGGGAAAATGTTAATTTTTAATGAGAAATAGAAAGAGCTTTTAAGATAAGCTTTTTTTTTCTAAGCTATACAACCTTTTAAGCAAGGACATATTGGTGAACAAAATGAAAAACAATATTTTCAAAGCTCGAGTCCATAAACGGATTGATAAAAAGACTAAACAGGAAGCTGAGGAATATGTTTCATATATCAAAATATAATTTTAGTTTCTTGAAAGTCCTTTCTCGTTTTATTGATGTAGATAAGTTTGAGAATCTTTTTTCATATTTCTTTTTAATTTTTACACAACAATTGATGTGAAAGTATGTACAATTATGTACAAAATAAATAATACACTGACACTCCGGAACGTGCCTGTGGGCCAGTGGAGTGGCTACATCCATAAATAAAAATAAAATTACATTAAATGTACCTATTGTAAAAAAAAATATTTTATAAACTATGTATTTGTATTTTATATTGGATAAGTAAATAAATAAGTTAATTAAATGAAAAGGCAACACTTTTACGTGTTAAGCGTAGTTACAAGTGCTGTACAGTATGTACGTACAGTACTGTAAATGAAAGTCATTGCTCGCAGAACGTATCGGTCAAAGTAAGCTGTTTGACTATCATCATCACGAACAGTGGAGGAAGGGAGGACAGAGGGAAGGACGATAGAGCGCTTAGACAGAATCATTATTTTACGAATCGCAGTACGTTTTCGTCTTTATTTTTTTTTTGAAATTTTAAAAGCGATTCGGATAATCGGAGTTCAGATGGTTAGAGTTCTACTGTTTCATTTTAATGGCATTACGCTATAAAGTAAATATTTTTATCTCTCCGAGCGTAGCAACTTTAGATAGGTACTCGATAGGAATTCATATGAGCATCTGAAGAGCGAGACGAGACGGTACGTACTCGCACTAGAGCCGTGTAGTGGAGAATAAAGGAATTCCCAGATATATATATATATATTATATCCTCGGACGGTAAAATTTCCACTTTATGTAAGTGCCCATTCACCTGCCATATATTATTGTTTTTCAATAGCTCCTTAAACGGGCGTCCGAGATATCTGCTCTGTACACTGGGTGGGCGCATTTCAGGACCGCGGACTTCCAATGTTTTAAATATAAGGTAATAACAAATTGAGATTCCGGTTGATTAATGTTCCTTAAGATAAACTAAGAAGGTGTTTCTCTTTGTACCATATTTCAAATGTATTAATAACTCGTGTGTGACTGTGACGTTACATTAGTCTTCATACATTGGGTTGCCAAATTAATGGACAGTACAATTGTTTTGCGGTTTTAATGTTTACGTTGTCTTTACTTTTAAATAACTCGAATTTGATGAGAATTTCTTTATTATTTTTGCTGCTGGTACCACTACTGACACTCATAGGTCAAAGTACACCAACATACGACTGTTGAAGACTAGAATCGGGTATTTGTCATTTTTGTGGTTTTCAAGCTTTAAAAAATTGCAATCGTGTGATAACGAATTTTTTTAGGTGTGTTTCTCTGATGAGTCAATATTTCAAATTTAAGTATACAAATCATCGTTCGTTCGAACCCCTCAGATTCCCTGCGATCAATTTCACTGAAGAAATCGAATAATAATTTAAGTAGGTACCCATTGAGTTTTTTTACAGTAAAGTAAAATCATGAAATTATAAATTAAGTAGAACTAAGCGATTGGTAAGAGACTAAATAATTCGTAATAATTTCATGTGTTCTTATTTTTATGACTTTTCTGCAAAAAATTAAGTGACCTTAGTATTATAGTCAACGTCAGTACACTTTATACGTAATACCTTTATCGTATTACGAATTCTTTTTCGCCATATGTACCTCTATCGAGGTAGATAGAATAATATAATATTATGTATATCTTTCAGATTAACAAGTACCTCTCTAAATATATCGCAAAGGTATGTTACGAGATGTGCTCAGCCCGGGGCAAATATTATTTAACATTCAAATCCTTAATCCTCTAAAAGTCACGAACATCCTACAAATATTTTTATAAGCGAACTTAAAAATGTTTTTATATTTCTATAAGTCTTTATTTTAATTTTTTTAAAAAACGCTGAGTGTTCTTGACATAAGACTCGTATAGCATTATCTTTTCGTATTATGAAGTTTTTACTTACGTAAGTAACAGATAAAAATGTATTTAGAGTGGACATTTTTTTTAAACTCCTGCGAATCCAATTAAGTTATTTATATAATTTTAAAGATTTTATTTCAAATAAGCACAATTCAGATGATATTAAAAATAGAAAAGGCAACACCAAAAAAAAATATTATAGCGAAAAACTAAGAGACAACTTGGATTTATACAAAATCAAACGATATGTTTAGAATAATATAATAGTTGTAGGATTAACGATTGTTGATGCAGGGAACTCCTTCCCCAGATGGAGTTGACAGAACAAAATGACGTTGCGCTTCGATGTGAATAGTATAATAACCGAATCGGAAATGGAGCGCGAGTAACTGACTGATTAACAACTGAACTCTGTAAGGATGTTATTGCTTGTATATTATAAAGTTGTTCTCTATTATATTTTCTTTATTTCCTAATCAAAATTTGAGGTCATTTTCTATTAACCACAATGGTAGCAATTTGACATCCGCGCTAAAAAAATCAGTAATTTGCATATTTTGTATTATTTGTTGTTTACACGCAGGAAATGTATCATTCACTTTTTGCACTGTCTTTCAGACGATAAAAGATTAAATTAATTAAAAAAACTAATAATATTTTCTACAAGGATTCATCGCAACATTTTTCTCATAAAACATTATGATATTCATTATTTATTATAAGCGTCAAAAGATCTAGCGAGATCGACTCTAGCGGATGATTTTCTTGTTTTATCTGCGCACGTCCAATTGTCAACGTGCATATTCTGTATTGCACGAGATTTTACCCTAAATTTGTATGAAAAGTACCAGATCTTCTAAAATCGTGGATAACTACCGACATATTATAGAAACACTCACCTGTAGTTTGGCCACCGCCTGCGTCTGCTCAGTCTCCAAGGGCCTAGAGCCATTATACCAGGTCAGGTTGGCTGCGGGCCTGGCCCCTTGTACCAGACACTCCAGCGTCACCTTGCTACCCTGCACCGCATGCCCCTCCACTCCAGACATGGAGATCTTGGTAGGACGGACTGAAAAATAAAGAAAAAATTCGATATTTAAAGCTCTTCATAAAATCTTACTTTTGTCAGATCCATTTTGTAAAATCCTTTAACAATTTTAAAGCTGAAATAATGGTCCGTAACAAAATAAACGACGGTTTATGAAACGTAAGATGCTCAGTGCGGGTCTCCGAGATAGAATACGAAACAAAGAGATTAGACAGAGAACCAAAGTCACCGATGACGTTCATTAACTGTTGTTGCAGAACCGAAGTGGCAATGTGCGGGACATCATATATACGACTAGACAGGGGGACTCCAGACGGGCACCGCGAATACCGGAGTGGAGATCCTGGACAAATGAAAGCAGTGTTGGAAGGCCATCGAAGAAATGGACCCACGACGTTGTCCAGATAGCCGGTGGTGCCAGTATGCGGAGGAGTCAAGACGAAGGCGAGTGGAACAAGTTGTAAATTTTATTATTATTTATTTTACAGAAACATTCAGTCATAAAAAAATGATTAAATTATTACAATATTTGAGTCTGTCCAAATGTTCGTAGACAATTTTAAAAAAAGATAAGGTTTAAACACAGAGCAGCGAAATTTCTAAATAAAACTCATACACATTAAACTATGGTACATTTTTAGTAGTGTCTAGGTATGTGTAAGCGTATGCATCATAAAAGTAAGTGAGAGCGTATCGCAGCCAGATAGAACGAGTCTTAATTTTTGAACTATGTTTAAACCCATATGGTAAAGGTTTCAGCTCTTTTACATCACAAAAGTCAACAGATGGAAGAGTTGAGAAAATATTGATGTTCAAACATGGGCAAAATAGTGAATGTTACACAATGTGTAATGTGGCCACTTGACAGGTCATAAGCCCTACAAATGCCTAGACTCCGATATTCCCCCCTCAAAAATGTTTTCCCTCTCTGTTGCAACAAATTTAAATACAGTTTTTTTCATTTTTACTGTTCCATAATTAATCAAAATTCGAGTAGTCAAATCAATAATGAATTATAATGATTTATTATTGCAGTATCTTATGCACCTTTCTGTGTCGGTAAAGTCATGAAAGTAGTGACCGATGTGACCGTCACATAAATATTCCAATCTGCCTGCGTAACCATAAATCTTTTTTATCTCCTTAAACTTTGAGTGTGCTCAAGAAAGGGAATCAAATGCAAACTGATTTGATAATGATTATATTCTTAGGGCGATAGCAATGGAGTCCCCTTTATTCTACTAACTGTAGGTAGCGTGTGTAGAAGTGAAGACCAATTAACTTCAGATATCTTATCAGAATCCTAGAGGACTGCGAACCGAACCCGCTAAAGTAGAACTGAACTATAAATCTGACTATCTTCCATCTAACAGCACAAATTACGCGTTCCCAATGCTCCCGCTAGAGACACTGGCAATTAACTCATAGGAATCGAATATTTATTAACCGGTTGTGATAATATTTGAATATTTACCCTGATAAAAAACAACATATTCGTAAGTTTTGTCTTGATTAGGGTGATTCTGGGAATATGAAGGATTTGTAAACAACAATTTTCTTTTGGGCTTGAAAGGTATTAATTTTTGATCAATTTCTGAATTAGGGTGTCTTTCGAACATGTAAAATAACGTTAAAGGTTTTCTCTGAATAAATTGTTACAGAATGGCCGGTACAGGAGTGGAGATGGCCAGGTTTGCTCACCCGGAATTGGTTCTCCTGATTTACCAACAAGCTAATGAACCAACAAGCTAATAGTTATATTTAACGGTTACGTCACAATTGAGAAAATAATGCTGAAGGTGACAGACAAATTAACTATATATACTGCGAGGACGATTAAAAAATACAGCGTACCATATTTTTTTAACATCGAAAATAATGTTTTATGAAACATTATTGTTAGGAAAAAATACATCACAAGCCATCGTTTGCATTTCTTGGATTAGTAACTTTACATAATATATAGTTTAAAACTTTATTCCACACAGCGAGTCAGTGCGCAGAGATAGAGATCGTCCGAAATTATTACTATTGGATTACACGAGTTTGTGCGGCTAAAGATAAAATATTATTTTTTATTACATCTTTAAACCTCAAATTTTAGATTTATGTTAGGAAAATTACTGTTGCGATTACTAGTAAATCTTGCAGCTTTTTTAAATTCAATTTGGTTTTTCAACACTTATTCATAAGGGCTATTCTTCTATAAGGGCATTGAAAGCAGTAAATGTAAGTTCTAAATATCACGAATCTTAAACAAAAATTTTTTTGTTTAAAAAAGTAACTAAGCGTTCATTAAAGCTTGAAATTTATTTTTGGAATGCGCAAATCTGAAAAAGACCATAGACTTGTAAAACGGATCGGGCTAAATGATGAAGTCTTTCAATATTCGCAAGCCTCTTGATGTTCTCGTTAGCGCGTGTGACTCCCTGAAATTAAACGTACTGAAATATTAAAGACTGTCCAGGCGAATTCAAATACAGTTTTCCGTGTGAAATAGAACCAAAACCCTGGGAAAATGTTGTCTACTTAATGACTGCTCTCAGGTAAAAATCCTGGACACCAAGGAACTTCAGCCCTACGGGAAATTGGAAACAAAAATGTTTTCTTGCGCGCGGTATAAATTTGAGCATTAAAATTTATTTAAATTTTTTTTGAAAATGCACGAAAAAAATTATAAAAACATTTTCATAAAAACAAACTACTTCGAAAGACGTCACTAGTTCATATGAATCTACCAATGATAAAAGAGATGTGAAAAGTATTCGGTTTACGTACCGTGAACGGACCAATCAACAGAATTGATTGAGAATAAGCGGAAGAGAACCTCTGACGTCACGTGCGCAGTAATTTCAGAAGTAAAAAACTTGAAAAAATCATAGCCCGATAATACGATATACAAAAATTAAAAACTAAAATTAGCTTAGTTCAATAGTCTATTCACAATAAAAAAAAAACAAAACTTCCTCATTTTATCAAGTGAAGATAAGGGCTTGTAGTATGGCAGGTTCGCTTAAATAAATACGATTAGGGCTCTTGACCTGCTGTGGTTACTAAAAAAAAAAAAACCGGTTGTCATTATATTCGAATAGTTTGTTGTTACTGTTAATCTAAATGTACAATCGGATCATTCGCATCTCTATTTTCACCGTATATTGGTGTGAGTTTGTCCTTTCCTACAGTCACAGTCAGGGATGGAATCGCGAGTTCTACATAAATGTACCTTCGCAAATGGATTCCTAATACTTCCACAGAATTATGCCGCTTAGCGTGTTATCTGACAATGAGGAAGTTCAGTTGTTAAACTGAAGTCAAACTAAGCAACGAAAATAATATGTATCGTATTATCGTCGCTTTGATTTTCAAAGATTTGCTATTTCGTAAATCCCCACCGAAACTATGAATTAACACCGTCCGCGACGCGACGCGCGACGTCACGAGTTCTGGGCTGGTATTCCGAACGCGTTTACAGCGCGCTATAATGCGTATTTAGTACGTAAAAACGCGCTATACCGCGCTATAACTTCGTTTGGAATACCAGCCCTGGTCAGTTAGCGAAACACAAATCTGAACTGTGAAACATAGCTGACGATTTTAATTTGTGTCCTGACGAAGAGACGGGTACGTCTCGAAACCGGTAGACATAGACAAGTCGGTAAGTGGTTAAATACAAATATTTAAAAACATTTGATAAACATCTTTGTTGAAACGGATTTCGATAAATCTGAATAATTGAATACAGGTAGGTGAATTATTTTGATTGAAGATGTGTGAGTAATTACGGTTATCTGTAATTAGTAGGCTGTGTTAATATTGTGTACACGAGTTAGCGGACATCGTACGATAATACCCATTCGTGTACTATCCGCTATTGGCTGATAGTACCTCATCTCCTTCCGACTGACTTTGTGTTAGCATAATGTATATTATGTATGTTGTATAATATGTTCATATTGACCACTGGGAATTAATTGTATTGTGCGTAAATAGGGGATAACATCCAGACATACATAGTTTTAAATTAACAGTATTTTGAGTATTGTAATATATTTTAATTCGTCCTCGATCTGCAAGCCATTTAAATCAAAATAATAATAAAAAATGTGCGTCTTACCCTGATTGAAGAAGTAAAATCGTAAACACGCCTAGCGGCCATTTTTAGTATTAATCTTGTATGAATTATTGAAGCATTATTTACTTATAAACAATTAATTACACATTTTTTGAGACATAAGTCCCAACTCCATGGGACTCAAAGTCTTGTGTTGAGTTGGGACGAGTAATTAGTTGACACGGACATACGAGTTTATCATCACAAACATTCTATAGCATCAAAAACATAATCATAATTAAAAAAAAAAAAAAAAACATTTTACAACATATCCCAGTCTTATATTATACAAGTGGCGCCAAAGTTGTCACCCGATGTTCTTTGACTGTCATTTTTTTATAAATAAAAAATTTTGATTCTGCTCAAAAGCAATCCAAAGATTATGTTTATTTGATATCTTTACTTTTTTCCATTATGTCGAGAAAATGATATCGGCCAAGGGGCCGCCGCGCGCCGCCAGAATTGACCAAGCGGACCTGATTTATGGCATTTTCCTTCAATCATTCCAGAACTTTCAGCGCTAGGTTCTCGCTAGGTTCTCGCATTCTTGACGGATATTTTCTTTGAGAGCTTCGAGAGTCCGAGACTTGTTTACGCGGACTCTCGACTTCAAGAAACCCCACAAAAAAGTCAGGAACGGTTAAATCGGGTGATCTTGCCGGCCAGTGCAAATAACTAAAACGAGACATTAAGCGACTAGGAAATACAGCCCTCAGAATATTGGTTGTGGCTCGTGCAGTATGCGCCGTTGATCCATCCTGTTAGAACCACATGTTCTCTGTAAAGAACGCCGATTGTTGCCCAGTTACGTGGCACGTCGTCAGGTCGATACTCCGGGATCATCCGCGACTTCTTAGCCGCAGGCGGGATATTCTGGGCAGAACGGCTGCTCCGGGGCCGGTCAGACCTGGCAGCATCTCATGTGGTCCCATACACATCTAGGCGAGCGGCTGAACGCCGTAGGCTTATCCAGCTGGTGTCGGACAACCGGGAAATCTGCGCCTAAATTCACGCTGCGCCAACAGCCAACAGCCAACACCACCGACGAATTATTCCGCAAAATAATCGAAACAATTGTTCAGCGTTCTTAGAGGAGTACAGCGATTCATGTCTTGTTGACACGTGTTTTGTATCTGTTTACTGTTTTTGCAAAAGTTAAGGCATCTTCCGATAGGGTGATGACTTTTGCGCCACCATACATATTCTTGCACACATAGAAATTTAAATTTGTTAGTAATAGTATGGGTGCCAATGCGAGCGAAAATTTTTAACTTGAATATTAACAAATTCAAAAATGAAATTGGCGACAGCATACTGGCATTATTGTCGTAGATAAGTAATGATAGGTGAATGCAAAACAATTTTATATATCCCTTTTTTAAATTTCAATTCTTCCGTAATTATAATTTTGTATTTTTGTAATTATAAATTATAATTTCCATGTATTTATAATTTTCTCAAACGAAACGGTTTGGGTAGGTAGGAAGAAATTGCCTTAAGGCAATATGCCCGCCCTTATATGTATATATATTGTATATGTATATAAACGGCCTCCGTGGTGTCGTGGTCAAGACGCTTGACTCACGCCCGGAAGGTTCCGGGTTCGATTCCCGGTGAGAACACAAAAAAATAAATTGTGATTTTTCTCAAGCCTGGGTGCTCTGTGATGTAATTCACCACTGTAATTAGGCCTCCTGGCCTGTTGCGGTGCAAAAAAAAGTGTCAAATAAATAAAAAAAAATAATTTGAAAAAAACATATGATGTTAATTGTAAGTTTGAAATCATTTTTAGTCTAGTATTAAGTATCTATTATATTACAACGGTATCGTTGTGATTATGATCGTGGATTACAATAAACTACAAAAATATATGTGGATTATTTCAGTATCTTGTCCTTCTACTGAACGATGCTTGTGAACGGAAGACGCATCCCTCTATTCCACTACAGTATGTACAAACGTTTGTAGACATCTCCGGATTTCACTCCCTAGGGAGATATCAATACAGATGGCGAAAAAAAAACATTTTTTTAGAAGGGGATATTGCGATAAATTTTGACATATGGCTTTATTTATTTATTGCGGAGACCGTACAGTATTTGAAACAAAATATACAATGTATGAGATAATTATATTTATGATGTATATGTCGCCGCCGAATACTTCAATTAACCACTCGATTGGACGGCTAGGCTGTCCATTAATTTCCGGCATTCGATTGAATGGCTAGGCCGTTCGTTGAATGAATTTATATAGATCAACGATTAACATGTTGGCTGGTTGAAAGCTAGACCTTTGGAAATGGCCGAATAAAAAAAAAAACGATTTTCCGTAATACCGAACATTCTGTTTACATAATTTTATAGATATTTGTATTCAAAATGGAGAGTTAATCGTTTTTGATTCCGAACCTAACTTGAATAAAAAAGCAATATTTACGCAAATTCCAAATAAAAAAAAACAAGAAATGCTCTAAATTGGAAACACAAATCACAACCAAGTATCGGCCTTTGAAGTTTGTGAATTTATTTCAGAATAGGGTGGAGTTTGTTTTCCTAGAATTGTAATATTAGGATTATGGGGGTACCGTCTACCGTCTACCGTTTACCGTTTACTTCGTGACGGCTGATCTGCGAAATTCGGCGGACGAATGAGGTCGCTAAGGAAAAAGACGAACGGCGACTCTTTTAACCAGTTGTGTAATTAGAATAATCACTTCGACTATGTATATACGTTTTGAAGTATTTGTCATTTTAAAATAATCAATCGAAATTTGTTGCAACAAAGAGGAAGCACATTTTAAGAAGAGAATATGAAAGTCTAGGCATTTAGGGAACTTACAACCTGTCATTGGCTTACCAGCCTGTTAAACAGCAATGTTTTAAGTATGTTCAAATGTTTGTAGACAGGCTGGCAAGCCAAAAATAGGTCATAAGCCCTGTAAATAACTAGACTTTCATAATCCCTTTTCAAAATATTTTCCCTCTCTGTTGCAACAAATAAGGATCTAAATAACACTCTAAGGAGGAAATCCAGCCTGTCTACAAACTTTTAAACGTACTCGAAACATTAATGATTAAAATAATCAGTTTGATTTTTTAAACTGAAAAAAAAACATATTGAAACATTTACCGAGAAAAGAAAAGTGTTTAAAACGTATCTTTGTAAATAGGCACTTATGTTTATTATTTTGGTCGAATTATGGAACTCAGGCGTACGACATAATGTTTTATTATTTATATTACCGGAGAATTGAATACACACTCTGTAAATTTTACCATTCTGTCTCTGTTTAAAAATCCACAGAAGATACAATAGTAAAATTAAGAAAAACAAGCCTAAAAGAAAATAAATAACACGCTATACTACCTAACTGTGTTCCAAAGTTTGTATATGGTAATTAATATTAGGTGAACCTCTTATTAAAAAAAAGATTTGCAAGTTCAACAAGGTTACATAAAATATATACAATTTGTAAGTAAGCATTGTTAACATCGAACTCTACCATCTTTCATAAATTATATAAAATATTATTTAAAAAAAATATACTCTTCTTTTGACCAGTCTGTTTTTTGGTTGGCTGGAAGATATTGCTTTTAGCTATGAGTCCGCCAAAGTACTTATTCTTTGTACTTGAAGTTTCAAATAAATGAAATGAATAAATAAAATAAGTCAATTTGAGTAACAATAAAGATCGAGTTAAAGATAATACTAATTGTTTTAAAAGAAAAGAAAGGAGAAAATAAGAAAATAAAAGAAGTAATAAAAGAAACTAAAATTAATTTACACACACAAAAACAAAATAAAATAAATACATAAAAATCATAATTCTTAAAAATTCCGATTATAAGTCCTGCAGGATCCAATGATTATCTTTCATTCATGCTCCATAGTAATAACTTATAATTTACCTATATGCATATTTTAAAGTTTTAATTGAACATTTTACCATTCTCATATTTTCATAACAGATAGCAGATTGAATTGCAAAAGACAAATATGCCAAATTATTGGTAAATAATGGTGGCCTCCGTGGTGTAGTGGTCAAGACGCCTCACACACGGAAGGTTTCGGTTTCGATTCCCGGTGAGAACACAAAAATTAAATGTGATTTTTCTCAAGCCTGGGTGTTCTGTGATGTAATTCACCACTGTAATTGGGCCTCCTGGCCTGTTGTGGTGCAAAACTAAAATAAATTTAAAATAAAATAAAATGAAAGAGCGGACGAAAAGGATCTGGAAGCAACGAAGACAGATCCTGATTCAGCTGACTTTCCGCTAAGTTTTGCCAGGAGAAAAATAAGAAGCGGAGCTTTACAGAGAGCTTTGCAGAGCAGCTCTGGAACGATCGCTGCTTTACAGAATCTCAGGAAAACCGCCTATTTACCGTGCTTTTGATTTCAGGGAAACGTAGCGCGCAGGGTGCGAACTCACCCACAAATCCTGACGGGCCATGGCGCGGCGAGTTCATGAGCTACCTGTGCAGATTCAAGCTATCCGAGATCAACACCTGCCCATGTCACGATGTTACTTCCCAAGATGTCCCCATCTGTCGATGCATTACACCTTTTTTATTTTACAGTGAATGCAACCGAAAGCGCGATGCGGAAGCCTAAATAAGGATGTACACGGTATTCGTATAAGTAAATCATAAAAACTTGTCAAGAGAGTTACGTCATACATGAACGATATGGTTAAGGTAATTAAACGTATCAACGATAGCGGGACATCGAATGCCGAACACTCTCTAACTCTTGTGTGGCTGTGATGCAGTGGCAAATGGTGATTTTATTTACAGGTAAGCCATAAAAAAATATCATATTTTTGTACCTACATAGAAGGTACATAATATAATGTAAGTAATAAATACCATAAATTGATATTTTTCAGTAGTTCTTTGTGATACAACAACTCTCATCCATGAAATCAACTCAAACGATGTAACTTCGTGATATATTATATTATATAGATATATTATCCAGTATTTTAATACATAACTCATTTAAAAAAATAGCACTATGAATTCTGTCAATATTAGGTATTCAATTGAATTGTCAACTGAACGAATTGTTCAAGAAATTAATAGTGCTAAAAACGGCCGCGTCGAGCGCCATATGTCCTGCAATATGACGCATGAAAGTAATTATGGTCTTATGTCAAAAGTACCAAAAAATAGTCCTTAAGAAACAGTGTTTGAAATACTGTCTCCCAAATCAAGAATCTTCAAATAATTTGTGTAATCAGCAAGTTTAATCTAGGAGAAAAAACTCGCACTAAGGTTAAGACATTCAAAATAAAGTATACTTATTTGTACGAAAAAATAGGCTGGAATAATCGGCTAGTCTTTTGGCTCACCGCAGGCGCTGGGCGCGCTTTATTAATATTTATATTAGGAGAAAAACACAAACGGTGGAAATTATTGAAAATAAATGGTAATTATTTATTTGTTTTTCTGTAAATAAAGTTACAGTAAAACATTATAATGGTTAGTCAAATGTAATGGTAAGCTGCGCATAATTGCTTCTATACACGGTTCGCCCCTGCTGTGATTTCACACTAGTCGACATAGGACACAAGACTTGATATATCTCTCTTTTTTTTAATTATGAACTCGTATTTTTTGTAATCTTTAAATGGACATATTCACACCGGATTTGGAAAATATTTTTTTGTAACTTCTGGATGTTAATACAAAAAATATTGATCCTTGCTTCGCGAAGAATGAATGTTCGCTAATTTAACAACAAATCTGTAAAAGAGAGAACACGAAGATATAATTCAGAACAAGGAAGATAGAGACGCTGTTCTGTGGCGGGTGTTGGCGGCCTCCGTAGTGTATAAATTATATGTTTATTCGCATAATTTATAGAAAAAGAATATTAAACAGTATGTCTCCATGGTTTTTTTTTCTTTTCAAATGCTTGAACTTTAGGATATTCCATATATTACTAGCGGTAACACGATGTTACATCACCGCGCGCAAAGGGAATATTTACCACAGTGTTTTAAGAAATAAGTGGATCGGAAGGTCTGTTGATGGACGAAAACAGTCCGCCTTCTCGATGCAAAAAACTCCTAAAGCAGGTCACGGCCGAAACATTCTAACCGATCCTCGCATATAATATGGCGACTTAAATTAAGTTTTTCTTTGAAGCAAATTTAGTAGTTAATTGTTTAAAGTAAAAATAAATCATTAATATAACAACCTTGTACATTATAAGCGAGGCAAAAAATAACGCATCTCCCTTATAAAAAAAACATAAAAAAACAATAAATGACGATTCGATTATTTAGCCATCCGTTGCGCTCATCACTAGTCTCCTTTTATTACGAAGAGATATATTTCCTTCGGAAATAAAGCAGAGGCGGCCTTTATTACGAGGAATATTGCACCGGCCCATTTCATGATTATTTTTTATCGTATTAAAAGTTTTGCGAAGAAACATTTACTGTAAATAGCCATAAAAAGCGTTTTATGTCTATTGACGAGTATGCTGTGCGCCCGCGATGTGGTTTATGCTTGTCGTAATCGTTCCGAGATGTTATGGATAAAAATAAAATAAGCGAATTTTTAATGTTGAAAGATAGGCGATTCTGTCATAAAGAGCCCGTGAAACTTTATTCATTTATTTATTTTACGGAAATATGCAGTCAACAATGACAAATGACATTCTAAAGAAAGGTTGAAAGGTCTTTCAGACAGATCAGTGAAGTTTCGAAATAATGATCATGCTTGTTAATTATGATACACGCTTAAATGTGCGCGTTTGAGGGTAAATATTAGAGGGTAAAGGGCGAATGAGGGTTCGTAAGAGAGAGTGAATTTGCGAGGGTGTGTGTATTCGGCTGAGAGTTAGTTTTAGGGTGTGTGTGCATAATCCAAAAGCAAGTAACGATGTAAAAACCATCAATTTATTCAGAGGCATGTTAAATTATATAATTTTATCAATTTATGAAAAACAAATTGAACCAGAACGATAGAGGAAAGTGTGTGGTATATTATACAGTTGATAATAATTGATTCTTCCCATTCCGGGTGAAGTGAACCATCTGACGCAACAGTAAAACTTCTACTGACGACAGTAAAACTCCATTCAAAGTTTTAACTCTGACAGCATTTTGTTTAATTTTTTTAGTAAACTGTTTTGATATTAATTATTCCGATTCGTTCCGACGCGAAGGCGAACCTACCTGCGCAAGTGTACTGGAGCCATCTTCAGAGTAAACTAGGCGTGGGGAACTAAAATTTAAACAAGTTCAAAAAGCCGTTGAACTGCAGCTCAAACTACCAATAGGCCGCTCACAGCGGTTCATTGTGAGTTTCGTTCGAATCGTACGCGTACGCGACGCTTCGGGTCAGCTGAGTCAGCTGTGATTCGGTGAACCATCGAGCCGATCTGCAAACCAGTTCAAAACTCCTGACTCAAAAAACAATCTCGCGTGTTTTGTAGAAAAGAAAAAGTATTTATGTACTAGTAATTTAAACCGCGTCCCAGTCGGCAACAGGCACATTCCATGTCATTTGTGTCGAGTGTAGTACCGGAAATCACGTTGAGTTTAATTTCAGCCCTTCGTCTTTGTTTATGTTTTTGTATATTTGTGTATTTCAATTGCCTATTTCCTTATTCACGCACTGTAATTTCAAGGTTTATTTGAAATCTTCGGTTCGAAGGCGAACATATGTCCCCCTATTGCAGATTTTTTAGGTTGTCCTAGTTTACACGCCCTTTTATGTTCGTCAATTATTTTCTATCGCGCGCCCTATGTGTCCAACGTACACTTTATCACATCTTTGGCAGCTCAGTTTATGAACTGCTTCAGTTTCCAGGGCGTTCTCGTCTTTCGGGTCTCGGGTTCAACAAGTGGTCTTGTAATTTTCCCACAGTCCCAAATTTCCTAATTGTTTTGTTACTTCAGCACTGTGCTGTCCTGTCAGTAACACTTTGTACATGCGTAGTAAGTATGCAGTCCCCTTTGTAACATCTGTTTCGCTAATTTCCTTCGCAGCTTGCGATCGACGCATCATCTGTAGTTTTGTTCATTTCTCATTAAAGTCCTCGTTTTAGTACCGAATGATGATCTGAATCAGCGCGCAGGTATCGGTTCGTATCTTTAACACGTTCGTATCAGCTTATTTATTATTTTTGATTAAAATACATTTAGTCTACCTCGTGGTGCAGTTGTCAGCGCGTTCGCTCACCTCGCAGAGGCCACGAGTTCGATTCCCGACACGGTTGACTCGAAATATTTATTTAAAAAGGGGTTTTTACGCTATAATATTTCATGTCAGCCTCGCGGTGTATCGGTCAGCGCGTTTGCCTACCATAAAAGAGGACTCGGGTTCGACTTCCGACATGGTTGATACGAAATATTTATGTTATAAGGTGTTTTTACGCTTGAATATTTCATAATCTAAGACTGATTAAAAATATGACCGAGATACGCTGCGATTGGTGTACCGATGAAGTGCCCTATGCACCATTAGGTGCGGAAAGGGAATGACAGTGACGAAAAAAAAATGTTTAAAATCCCTAATATCGATTTAATTGCCGACCTAAGGCACGCGGACACATCTCCACTCGATTATCTTTTTCGAGATTTAAAAATCTAAAGGCTACTCTAAAGTAAACGTAAAAAAACTTTAGAGTAGCCTTCGAGTTGGAAACACTCGTCTAGGGTTCTGGTTCTGTTTCACGCACCGATCGGTATTCTTCATCCGCCTGGACAATGGACACGGATCAACAAAATTTACGACAAGTATATAATGTTTTATATACATTTATTAAAATGGTTATCGATTTATGTTTTGCAACCGATCCCCACTGAAGTGTTATAAAACTTTCAGTGAAAAATCTTCCAAATAAACCGTAGCTGTCACACATAAAACGCGCTCTGAATTCGTGAAAAGAAATCTTCTAAACCAGATTTAAATTTAAATTGTTTTTATTTTTGCTAACACGCTCCACGAAGGGGTAACGCGATCACCTCTTTATAAGATCGGCCGCCACCGCTCTACCCCCTCTCGCCGCATGAATATAAATCGAATAATAAATCAATTCAATCAACTGCGGTCAAAGGTAAAAAAAGGTAAATGAAATTTGTAGCTTCGCCTCTTGTTGGCAATGTTGGCAATGTCGGCATTACCGCGCTCTGTAAACACACGTGTCACCTGATCATGACTAATTCACTTGGACAGTCAGTCTGTACAGTTGGCTTACTGCACCGCTGTATTATTGGTAATCGGGACCATTATTTTACAGACGGGCGTTCACAAAATCACAGTGTTAACTGATTAGGATAATTGAGGGCATCGGAAGCAGAGATAGCAACCTCCAAAAAATATTTCTTTTGGTTATGGTGTCATTCTGTAGTTTATCAATTTTATTTTTATAAAAACCTCGAGTTGAGTTGCAAATGTAGTTTAAAATCATACTTCTGATATTTTGAAAGTAGTATTTGGAAGCAAACATAGCAATTTCCATCAGCCATTTTATTCGACCGATGACAGGCTTGAGATTAAAATTTTCAAAATGGCCGTGCCATACAAATACGAGTATTAAGAATGATTTTTGAATTCGTCTTTCTATTAAAGCTAATTTATTAGTACTTTAAAGTTTAAGTTCAGTAAAAATAACATTGCTAACATAAATAGCGGCCTCCGTGGTGTAGTGGTCAAGACGCTTGACTCGCGCACGGAAGGTTCCGGGTTCGATTCCTGGTGAGAACACAAAAAATTTAATGTGATTTTTCTCAAGCCTGGTTGTTATGTAATGTAATTCACCACTGTAATTGGGCCTCCTGGCCTGTTGTGGTGCAAAAAAAAAAAAAAAAATTAAATGAAATAAATACTCTCTTTGGCATTAGTGTTGCAGTTTTTGTTATTTTTCTCGAAAACACCAAAACGGGAGTTTGCTATCTTTGCTTCCAAAGCCCTCGATTATAATTAGGATAAAATCAAATAAATATTTTTGGGTGAAAATATGTCATTAAAGATACGTCGGTATTTTGGCCATTAAAGAGAATGTAAAGTGGAAAACCAGTTTGATGTCTTTTTGAGGGGATGCGCGGTCTGACTTTTCTTCATACCGTAGCGGAGAGCGAAGTACTTGAATAAAAAATATTAGGTTGCCAACACTGGAACGCCTTTTTAGTTGGCAAATCTGATCCGAACCCAACATAACTCTATACGAGGTTCTATATGACCATTTATTTCAAATGAAATACTTTGTAATTTTTACCACATAAGAGTATAATATATTATAGTTTCAGGTTTTCTGAATTACCCATCATCAGGGTATGTATGCTGATGGGAAGTTAAAATTTATCGTCAATTTTATCTACAAAGTAAAATAAAGTTTTTTGTATGAAAAATAAAATGAAAAATAAAAATAAAAATTTAAAAAAAATAATATTGTGTAAACAAGATCTGGTCAAAAATTAAGTAAAAATAAATTGCAGAGTCATCTGCAGGCGATTACTAGTAATTAATTTAACTCGGATAGAGTCTTAGCTACATAAATAAAGTAATTTGCTTTAATACTTAACCTCAATATCAAATACATAGATGGCGCTCCAAACGCGCTAGCGAAAGCTTTCCTTGTTTCATGACATATATACAAAAACCAAAAATGTCACCGATATGGATATTCGCTAATAAGCGGAATGGGGAATGTTGTAGAATTCTACATAAAAGTGGCCACTTGAACCCAACCTATGACAGGTCATAAGCCCTGTAAACGCTCGAATATCCATAATCTTGAAACAAAAATTCTACCCATCTCTGTAGTGATATAAATAATAAATAAACAATTTCATAGTAATAATATTTTATCTAAAAACAGAAAAGAAATAACTGCGCCACTTTACATTAATCAGTATTCTTTTAAAAATCAACGCGTGAAGATGAGGTAGAAATGTAAACGTTCTATTAATGTCTAAAATGATGGATGTCTAGATTTTCATATTACATATTCATATGCTATAGAATAAAAATGATTTCTAAAATAATTACAAAAAACCTATTAGCTATCCATCAAATTTATTATTTAAGGAAATTTGAATATCAAAAGTAGATAATTTACTATTTAAAACTGAAATACTAGTCATTTAATAAAAGGTAACCACTACTAAATTTATTGCCACAGAGAAGTAAAACATTTTTGAGCAGGGAATATGAAAGTCTATTCATTTACAGGGCTTATGACCTGTCGTTGGTTGGTTTAAGTGGCCACTTTACCCACTGTGTAACATTCACCATTTTGCCTATGTTTAAACATCCACATTTCCTCAACTCTTCCATCTGTTGACTTTTATGAAGTAAAAGATCTGTAACCTTAGAAAACGAAAAAAAAAGCTAAAGATATGTAAAAATAGAAGTGACTGTATTTGAATATAAGTAAACTAAAATCAATAATATTACTCAACGGGAAAAAGGAAAAAAGAGGAAAGGAGGAGAGACTAAAGAAGAGAAAGAAGATGTTTCTTCAGACGTGATTTAAACAGAGACACTGTAGTAATATCTTTGATGGTGAATGGGAGATGATTTCGCAGTCGAGCCGCATGGACACTATATGAGTTAGAGAAGAAAGAGAAATTGTGGACGGATATTAAGAGAGTGCCTTGAGAATTAGAACAAAGAGGTAAACCATGAACTGATAAGCGTTGAAATTTTTCACGCAGGTATATAGGAGGGTTAGGACTATGAAGTACATTGAACAGAAGTGAGAGCCATTTCAGTTGCTACTTAGATAAGTAGTAGAAGCTTAGTAGCCATCGAGCCCAAAACACTCATGCAGGGTTTCGGTTCAGTTTCACACACAGAACTGTATTCTTTATCTACCCGGACACAGAATATTCCATTTATTAATATTTTATTTTTTTTCAAAACACTAGGTAAGGAGGCCTAATTACAGAGGTGAATTGCGGCCCAGAACACCCAGGTTTGAAAATAATCACATTTTAATTTGTGTGTTGTCATCGGGAATCGAACCCGGAACGTGCCTCAGTCGAGCGTTTTAACCACTTTAGCACGGAGGCCGCCAAAAGTTTAGTTTCATCCAGAGTTTTTTTATATTTGAATATTACGTTTTGTCCAGGACACAATTTATGAAGGATTTCCAAGTCACAACTCACGACAGCGCTCTATGTCCTGATTTATCACCGAAACTTGCTTTACACTTGTGATTTAATTATTTTTATACGGACGTAATATTTACCACGGAAAAAGGATACTTTTTGTTCGCTGTTATTCCCAGATTAATTCACCAACGCTGTCACAGCTCACAGCTCACAGCTCACAGCGTTCATGCGCGTCATGGATGTATAAATATTTGTACTAGTTATATTAAATGCGTATTGAGACCATTTTACAAGAGTAGGTAAACTTACTCGTAATAAGAATCTCGTGATACAGAAAACATATATTACAATATTATGTTATGCAATAAAGCTTCCATAAAAACTTTTATAAATTCATTGCATATTTATTTATTTATTTTGTTCATTAACGCCCAAAAGGCATTTACAAAAAATAAAAATGAAATACTCGCTAACATACTAAATAATAAACACAGAATATACAAAAAAAAAATGAGAAAATAGTTAAATAGGATGCAATAAAAAGTTTTACAAAGTAAAAAAAAAAACAATAATAACAAAGGTATGCAAGAAAAAACAGTTAGCATATAGACAAAAAATGCAAAGATAAGCTTATGAAATAAATTATGTAAAGCAAACAATAAATAAAGTGTTACGGTAAGCAAGAAAGACATGTTAAAGTTAAATTAATAAACAAGCGAGCATATATTATCACGAAAAAATAAGAAATAAAAATATGTATCTATGAAATGCGTATTTGCCAATACTACAATGCAATTTGATATAATAGTAAAAAATAAAGAACAAGTATAAGGTAATGAAAATAAACAAGGTAAGTATTTTTTTAATTTATGGAATTGAATTGTCAATAATAGTTTGACTTGATATTGTGGACTTATAAGATAATAAATTATATATCATCATCATTATCATTCCCTTTCATACCTAATGGTGCATAGGGCACTGCAATGGTACACCGATCGCAGCGTATCTTGATCATTTTTGTTACCGAGACCTCTTGCATGGCAGGCTCACGCGCTGACCATTGCACCACGAGGCCGACAATTTTGCATATGTAAGTATAAATATTTACTACCAGGGAAAATGAAAATGAAAACGGATCGTCCATTGTTTAGGATAGTCTCCGTCTAACATGGCTCAGCCTGTTTTAAGATGGAGAGACTTTATCTTTTAAAGTATAAGTAGTTCCATACTACATAATATAACCAAAAAACTGAAACTACTTAATTATAAATGCATAGCTAATTAAACGTAAGAAATAAATAATCGTTATCGTATAAATATAAAGTATATATATATGTGCTAAGAATACATAATATTACTTAAACATAAAAAGTACAGCATAATTTATAGTAAAAAATAAATATCAAGTTATGTTATACATAAGAATATAAATAATAAATGTACCAATTATATAAAGTAACACGTTTATTTATCCACATATATTTTTCAAAAAAATCTCGCGCTACACTATTTAAATGTGCAGTTATTTTTATTTTAAAATTTGTATTATATTTTGAGTCTTTTATATTTGACCAATTACATTATATTGGTTTTTTACTATTATATTTGGAAGATTGAGGTGCTGAAGGTTGTTTGAGCTCCTACCCCAGTTAGAGATTGACAAAAGACACGAGGTTGCTGGTCAATGCGTATTTATTACATGAAAAATAAATAATGAATTTTATCGAGCGAGTTGTACTGCGATGAAGAGTTGAACTGGCTGCACTTGAACTACATGCTGGGACTGAGTGACTGACTGACTGAACTTTACTGGACTGAACTGGGCGTTGACTGCGCCCTATGGTCTCTTTATACGCCACGTTCCTTTGTTCTTCATATTTGCATGTCAGAGATGATGTCAATGTACTGCATGACGTTGATCTCGCGTTTCGCAGAATGTAATGAATTAATTTCAATAGAAAACGCTGAGTTTTTTCTCGGAGTCGTGGCACTATATTTCAGGTAAAATTATATAGCACGCGTGTGTGTCGTCGATCATGGACTGTACACACCACATATATTTCACTCGTATTTCTGAAAATCTGAAGTCGTAAAATATTGTGTGAATACGGATATTCTTTTTATTACGTTTTGAACCAAAACTCATGTTTTAAAGTTATAATAAACGTCTTAGAAAATAGAATTCGAGGTGTGTGCACAAGCGAAAAATAGGCCTCGGGTTTTCGATCTACCCACTACCGTTGGGCCATTTACCGACTCAATTCTTATTTGAGGATAAATGAGTTTTTATTAAATTACATAAATTCAAAATTACAAATAAATTTTGAATTGGGTTGTGGTCCCGTGGCTAGTGTTGCGGACTCATGGATCAGAGGTCCGAGGTTCGAACCTCACTCTACCTTAACTTGATGTCCATTTTCTAATAGTGAGTGATTTACAACTTGTTAAAAAACGCCACCAAAATTGGAATACTTGAGTAAATTACAAGAACGCTAATATTTCTATTTAAAAAATATATTTTTTTATTTTTAACCACTCATGATTTCAAAGCTACATAAGTTTCTTTACCAAGGTGTAATGAAGTTAAAAACAACGTAGTTTTTCGTATATATATTTTATTATAATGAATAACCACAAAGCGAAAGTCCTACAAATTGTATGTATTTTTATTTATTTATTTAAACTTCTTGTATTTACTGTTTTTCAGGGCCAGCCCGCGAAACTTCAGAAAAACGTTCCTCATGGTGAGCTTTTAAAAAATCCTAGTAAAATTTTTCCAAAAAGTCGTTTTTTTTTTCTTTTTATGTTCTCGAAATGGAGTAAACCTTTAATTTTTCGGACAAGCATCCCTTTCGCAAACCTTATCCTACCCCTCCGCGACAAAAAAAAGCTGCTATAAAAACGTACTTGACCAACCAAGCGATACGCACCAGACGCGGACAAGTGAAGTGGCTGGGTAGGAGAGGGGTAGGGGTTTGTGAAGGGCCTGCTTGTCCGAGAAATTAAGGATTTACTACATTAAAAGATTTTTTTTAAAAAATAACTTTTTGGAAAATTTTGTAGTGATTTTTTTAAAACTAACGATATTAATGTTCCTAAAGTTTCGCGGTCTGGCCCTGAAAAACCGTGTATACGTGTACTGTTCATTAGCGGATTTTTTTCCTAATTACCATTTTTTTTGATCAACTTATAAAATAAACGTGTTGTTCGTGTAATTTATGTTTCAAAACGAATTCGAGAGATAAAAAAAACAATATAGCTAGAAAAACAGAAATAGCAATATTTTTATATCCATTTGTTTAAATAGAGGATGGGAGATGATTCCGCAGTTAAGCCGCATGCACGCTATAATATGACTAAGAGAAGTTGGAGGATAATGAGTAAGCGACTCACCGTTGACATCTATGTCCATAATGATGACCACGGGGGCATCCAGAGCGTCCGACACCACCTCGCACTGCACTGTGGCCGCCAGTTCAGCCCTGGTCAGGACGAGTTGGATGGTGTTGGTCACCATCGGCCCGCTCTCCGAGTCCACCTCTGTAGTCGTTATTTCCCCTGGAATAAATTAAAAATGTCAAAACACGCACTCAAAAAATGAAATTCGCATCCAAAAGTCGAAGCTCGCGTGTAAAAGTTGTAACTCTCCAAAATGTTTCGAGAGTGTCCAAATGTTTGTAGACAGGTCGGATTTTCTCCCTAGGCAGTTATGTAGATCTAAATTTGTTGCAACAGAGAAGAAGAACCTTTATGTTATGACCCGACATCGGCTGGTTGATGTGGCCACTTTACACACATGTAACATTTACTATTCTGGCAATGCCTATATGGCTATGTTTAAACATCCACATTTCCACAACTCTTCCATATGTATACCCACGAACAGGCCATGCCTTTGTGGGATTTTTTTTGTATACTATTAATATGAATTTCATTGCTACGTAATTATTCTTTATTTTTTGAATACTCTGTTTTACCTCTTATGTATATTGTAAAAATAAAAAACATGTGTTGACCTAAGAAGAAAATCCAGTCTGTGTACTCACATTCGGACACAACATTGTTGATTAAATTAACTAGTATAAGACGTATAAAAATTGTTTTCGGGTGATGCCTAGTATGCTTCAGCCGGATAAATTTCACCCACACGATAAACGTTTCAGCTTTTTTACTTTACAAAAGTCAAATGGTGGAAGAATTGTGTAAATTCGTATGTTGAAACGTGAGAAGTAAGGTGAATATTACAGATTGTGTACAGTAGCTACTTAAACCAGCCAATGACAGGCCAGAAATCCTGTAAATAAATAAATAATTTTAAAACTCAAGTACCTATGTTAAAACTCATATTATGCTTAATGGAGCCTCACGATTGTTTTTTTAATTTATTATCTCTTGTGTGACTGTGATGTCACACTAGTCTGCATACGATAAAAGACTTGATATATCTCTCTTTTTTTTTAAATTGATAAAGCTGTATTTTTGTAATCTTCAAATGGACATTTTCCCACCGGATTTGGAAAGTAAAATTTGTACAACTATTCATAATAAAAAAAAACAATTATCCTGGCTACGCGAATAATGAATTTGACTCCAATATAGCAATAAATCCGTATAAGAGAGAGCGCGTTGATAGAGCTCACAACGAGGCAGACCGAGAGGCTGTTCTGTGGCCGGTATTTGTGAGAAAATAGATTCAGTCGGTTACTGACAGTGAAAGGTGATGCACGCACGCTCGTAAAATGACCGGGTTTTTCATGTAACTTGCCATATTGGGGATATTTTTAAAAAAAAATTACTAGCTGAACCCGGTCACGTTTTGCTGTGGCTTTGTCATTTCTTTGTCATTAGGGGAGTAAATAAATATAGTTTAGCAAATATACATTGACCGAGAAAATACATTGCTTAATTAAATATCTTAATTTGCGTTGCTCCGACTATGCTGTAGAATTTAAGGAAATAAAATTGTTGCTTTGGTTAAAATTGATAAAATGGCAGAACTTTATAGAACTATCAATCAGTACTTGTTAACTACGACACATTATGAGTCAACTTAAAACGCATAGAATGTTCCTTTTCTATTAGCACTTCCTGATGAAAAGTAAATAGAAACACCTTTCTGCTAAAATGCAACGTTTTGTAAAAAAAAATGAGTCGATCCATCGATTACTTTCCAAAATCTCCAGCCACAAACATACGGAACCCAATTTTTTACATAAAATTATGGAAAAAGAATTATGTCCCCACGTTTTTTATTCTAAAAATATATCTGAACTTTAGAATGACGTGACAGGATGTTACATCAGCGCACACGAAGGGATTATTTACCGCAGTCTTTAAAGAGTTATTCTCCGTAGATAAATACGTCTTTTGGCATAACGTTACACACACTAGGAGCTTGCCGCATTTATCTTCAATCACTCTCATGGCCCGCGGAGCCATGGACCCAACCCCAAGTAAGATGTGCATCTGGAAGCGGCGCGGCGTCAGATAATGAAACTGAGCAGCCGAGGTGTTGTAATCTCGCCTCCGATACCATTCTCCTTTCTGTTCTAATATTCGCACTTCTCGGGACAATAATTTAGGCGGGACCTATCAGAGGTGCGCAACATTTACGTGCAATATTTTAGTATAATAATAATAATATTCGGCTAATTAATGTATCACCTCAAGGGCGCTTTACAATTGTATACCTAAACTTACATTCTAACTAAACTAAAGTGATATATTATTTTTCCTCATTAAAATTGAGGGTATGATAGTCTAAGGAAGTGGGATTTTAGTTGGGATCTTAACTGACTGGGACTGTCGATGATTCGTAAGTTTGAAGGCAATTGGTTCCAGGCAGAGGGACCGGTGGCGGCAAAAGCACGATCTCCAAATCTAGTGTTCGGGGAGCGCCGGATTTCGACAAGTTTTCTTCTTCCTGAATCAAATGCTGACCTAAGAGTAGATTTTCTTTGACATGTATTTTCCCTAATACAAAGGTCCAATAAGTATTTTGAAGCCATTTTATGAAGGGATTTGAATACTGTCCAGCAAAGTTTGTATTTTATTCTCTCTGGGCTTTTTAACCAGTGCAAATCTCGAAGATGTTGTGAGATGTGAGAATATTTTTTTACTTCCGTAATAAGCCTTGCTGCTGCATTGAAAACAGATTGAAGTTTATTAGTTTGATATTTTGGGAGATTTGCGTAGATACCATTACAGTAATCTAGATGCAAAACGACATAAGCATTTACAAGAGCTTTAGTTGCATCTATAGGAATATTTCTCCGCACGAATTTGATCTGTCGGAAGAAACCAGCACTTACCGTTTTATTGACCTGAGAATGAAGAGAAAGATCTGAATCTAAATGAACATCCAGAAATTTAACATTTATACTAGGGGTAAGATCACAACCTGTGATTGAATTTGGAGATCGGTCTAAAAGGTGTTGTTGCTTTTTTGTCGCTGTTTAAAGTTTATATATTTATATTATGTTTATATTTAAAGCACTAAATTTGTGGTCAAACATTTTAATCAATGTAATTAGAGCTAATTATTGTATAGAGATAGTTATTAGAGATAGAAACAAATCATTAAAGCTAATTGATGCACTTAAAAACTTGGTAATCCCCAACAATGCTAAATTAATCTTATTTGACGTCGTCAATCTATTCACCAATATTAATATCCAGTCATCGAAAGTAATTATTAAAGATATCCTGAACTCATCGGATTTACAAAACATGTAAAATGATTTAGGTCGTTTGTTTAACATTTGCTTAAATCAAAATTATTTCCAATTTAATAATAAATATTATAACTAAACTTTAGGACTCGCGATGGAAAGTCCAACAAGCCCTTTAGTAGCAGATATGTTTTTAGATAACATTGAGAGTAAAATATGAAACTCAAAAAATATTTTCATTAACAATGTCTTCTTATGGAAACGCTATGTTGATGATATTGTTTGTATTTGGACTGGAACAGAACGTCAATTAACTTCATTTCTTAATTTTAAGAACACTTTTGATGACAAAATTAAATTCACCTTAGTTTAGGTTTTAGGTTTCTTATTTTTCCCTCAAAAAGAAAAAAGTACGTATATTATTTTATGTGATAACGAGCCTTCAAAATATAATGTCAAGTGGACAAAAGTGAATATATACGATGCCTCTCACTGTTTGAGTTCAATTGAGGGAATAAAGCTGCCGAATCTGCTTACAATTTTTGCGCAGTGTAGGGTGAAGACGCTTTGAATAATTGAGTAATATGTTCTTAAATAAGGAAATAGAATATATCATCGACGAAGTTGTAATTTTATTTTGCTGTTCCCTTCATTTGGAAAAAATCGGTCGCAACTTATGTTTACACAAACGAATCGAATCCGCGTCGGAGTGCCACAGTAAGCTGTCCGGTTATACACATTCTATGTGGATGTGATGCTTTGTATCATAAAAGGAGCCTCATCCTCCGGGGACCGCTGGTTAAACCTGAGGATGTTAAAGAGCTCGCCTCCTACCCAATAGCCCGATACTTCACGGATCTGGGCTTGGAGGGGGAAATTGAGCGAAATGTAAACTCTCGTCCTCTACACAGTAGCCAGGCTCTTAGCTTGGAGTGCGAGAGCTATTCACGGGGACCCGTCACAATAGATCTTCAGAGGTCGCAGTGACGTTAGGAGCTTGCATAGCACTGATCCCCACCACTAAAAAAAATAATAAGCCGTTCGGTGGAATGTTATAGTGGGATTTGCATGTTAGTGCAATTAGTGTCCTGCCGAAACATGTAGGCATAGAAAAGACGGTAAGTAATTATATTTATTACTTACTAACATTAACTGGTGACCGTAAAGTTTAAATATTTATATTAAGTCCTAGTGGCTCGATGGTTGCGCCCGGCTGGCTCTCGCGAGAGCACGTGATCAATACCCGACGCGGAGAGATAAGAGACTGGCGGGACGAGGCGGCTGCGAGGGGGGTGGAGGGAGGGTGGCTAGAAGAAAGTGATTTGTGTTTCCAGATACGGACTGGGAGAGAAATCTCAGCGCAACTATTTATTTGCCGCAATTAGACGGAAGATTTACGGACGCCCCCACAAATACGAATAAATGTGCCCCAATCTAACTGTTTTATTTTAAATTATGTCTGCCACTTAAATTTAAAATTTGAGAAAAATCGCTACTGCTGATACCAAGAATGCTCTGCTTACTTCCGCTCATTCCGAGCACGTGTTTTGGGCACCTCACGAAGTACGAACGATTAAACTTTCAAAATATTTTTTTAAAATTTATTTAATTTTGCAATACGCCCAAGGGGCATTTACAAGAATAATACAGGTAAGTACAAACATAGTTATCATTTCAAAAATAAACAACAACACTTTTTTTTTTAAAGGCATGTCGAAACCATAAAACCATGCTGCAATGCAAAAGTAAAACTTTGGAAAAATGCGGTTTTTCATGCGTTGTTCGTCGCGACGCGACGTCACAAGAAGTACTAATGCTTTCTTGACTTGCCGCCGGGGAAGACGTCAGCAGTCAGGACTAGGGAGATCAAAACAAGGGCCACCGGATTTCATAGGATTACACGAATCTGAAAAATTTAAGAATGAGAGCAAAAATGAGTGGTATAACTGTTAACTGTCTTCTGTATGCGGATGATGCCGTGCTTCTTGCTAGCAGCAAAGAAGACCTTCAATTCTTGGTAACAAAAGTCTACGATGTATGCAAGAAAAGCGATTTGCTTATGAATGTTGATAAATCGAAAGTAACGGTTTTTGATAGAAATGAAAGTATAACAAAATGTGAGATCAGCGTGAACGGAGATATTCTGAATCAGGTAGAAGAATTTGTCTACCTGGGAAGTATGTTTACTAGGGACGGAAAGGCCGAGAAAAATATTGAAAGGAGGGTGAGTGCCGGGAACAGGGTGAACGGTGCACTTAAATCTACTTTGGCAAACAAATGTTTATCGCAGGAGGCTAAACTAGCAGTTCACAACGGAGTTCTAGTTCCAACTCTAATGTATGGGAGCGAAGTATGGAATTGGAAAAATAATGATGAAAGTAGGTTGAATGCTGTCGAAATGCGATCCCCCAGGCAAATGTGTGGTAAAACGATGTATGATAGGTGCACAAATGTCGAGATCCGTGAAGTGTGTAAGGCTGAGACATGCATTTTTGACAGAATCAAGAAAGGGGTGCTGCGTTGGTTTGGACATGTAGAGCGAATGGACAGCGAAAGAACGGCTAAAAGGATCTACGATGCAAATGTTGATGGATGCAGAAAACGAGGAAGACCGAGAAAGACATGGCACGATCAAGTCCATCAAATACTTGAAGATAGACATGTCAAAAGTAGGAATAATCGGCGTGCGCGCATAAGAAGATGTATTAATGCAGAGGAAGCGAGGTCTGTATGCCAAGATAGAGTGTTATGGCGTTCTATCCTCTCTGCCTACCCCTACGGGAAAACGGCGTGATGGTTTGTTGTTGTTGTTGTTGTATTATGTATTTGAGCTGCAGATTTTTTTGAAAAAAGTAAAACATTGAAATTCTCCGCAAATGCTCTTTTTTTGGCACGAAATTCGTCATGTTTAGTTGTTTATGCTTCTGCGGAAAAACACAGATTGCTATTTCAAGGTGAGCTTCACGAAGAAGTTGGCTTTAGTAGTGGCCGATTTAAAAAGGCTATGGCCGCACCGTGTCACGAATCGCGTAGCAAGACTGAAATGGCAAAGGGCAGGACATGTTGCGAGACATGACCCCGCAAGACGGAAAATAAGAGAGGCTTCGGAAAACCTCAAAGAAATTAAAGGATATGGAAGAGGCCTATATCCAGCAGTGGAGGGCAAAAGGCTGAAGAAGAAGAAAAAGAAAGGCCGCACCATCTGGCGGGAAACAGCGAAGACTTACTCAAGTCCCTAACCCTTGATTTTTACCATTCTTCCAGTATCTTTTCACACAGGTTATGCCTTTGTGGTTTTTTTTGTCCATAAACTAGTGTTTTTTGTATTTGTAACATTTATTGTAAAAACAAAATCAACTTTTTTTAAAAAGATTTTTCTAAAATATTTCATGGTAAATAAATAATTGTCATTTGCAGTTTAAGACATGTTACTCGGCTTTCATATTTAAAGCAATCGAGAAACGTAGTATTAAAATACGCCTACCAATGTGCCATTTGCACTATCAAATTAAACTAAGAGAGATTTTAAAAATTGAACATTGATTTAAAAAAAGATATGAAGTAATGCAATTGTTTTAATAATCACATTTTTAGATATGTAAAATTAAAACGATTTGATCCAATGAGAAACTTCAGCCCTACGGGAAATTAGATACAATAAATGTTTTATTGCCCGCGGCAAAAATTTAAGCATTAAATTGTACGCCAAAGTCTCCTGAAAATGTATGAAAAAAATATACATATAAAAACGAACAACTTTGACTGACGTCACTAGTTCATATAAATCAACCGATAATAAGAAAGTTACGGAAGATTTCCGGTTTGCTTGCCGTCAACAGACCGATGGGAAGAACTGATCGAGAATACAATTCAGAAATACAAAACCTTAAAAAATCATAGTGATGTATTATTTTTTTTATTTTTTAAAAATTAAGGTTAATAGTCTATTAACAAATAAAAAAAAACCCACTGAAATCGGTAGATCCCGAGTCTTGAGCCACACCGCCACGAAGGCAAACACTTCTATAAACATAAATTGCTTATCGATTTCTCATTGTAGCTGGAAATAGCTCACAAAACGAACATTAACATAAAAAGGGTTTTCATTGATATTTGATCTCAGGACGAGTTGGAAATTCTTTATCTTTTCTCTCTTAAGTTCTTTTATCTTCCTCTCCTTCTGTTCCTTCCCTCTCCTTTCTTGTTCGGAATAAATGTTATCTTCGGGACCCTTTTCAAAGTATTTGTACCTTTTCACGCGTGTCGAGGCGGTATTTGGGATGCGACATTTCGGTACCTACCCCGCATATGCCCGGTACTGTCAACTGTCAACTGTCAGTACCCTCTTGCCGTGAATGTTTACACGGAATTCACCGAACGAGGCGAAATTACCCACTACTACCATCACGCCATTTTTCGTAGGGGTAGGCGGAGAGGATGGACTGCCACACTCGTCTATCTTAACATACATTCTAAGCTTCTTCCATATTCTTACATCTTGGCATACGTGCCTTCCGGCTGCAGTGTTTGCTTTTGACATAACCGGACTAAAGATTTCGGTTGCCACGTCTTTTTTAGTCGTCTTCGTCCTACGTTACCGTTCATTCTCACCATACATCTGTTTTACCATTCTTTCCATTCGTTGCACATGACCGAGTAATCTCAGTGACCTTCAATTATATATGCCTCGGATTTGCACCTGTACCTGATTTCATCATTCGTCACCCAGTCATGCATGGATTTCTCAAACATTTGTCCAAGAGATCGCATCTCAACAACGTTCACTCTGCACAATAAGTTTTTCTGGGTTATTATGCCGTGTGTCGTTCGTACTCTCTACCGACGTTTCGGATCGCGTTACAGCGTCCATCATCAGGGTTGATGTTGGACGCTGATACATCAACCCTGATGATGGACGCTGTAACGCGATCCGAAACGTCGGTAGAGAGTACGAACGACACACGGCATAATAACCCAGAAAAACTTATTGTGCATCTTAACGGCCGTGAAAATCTAAGAAGTTTAATAACGTTCACTCTGTTTCGTCCCTCTTCTGCTAGTTTTTTAAAAATAATACTGTTAGGACGAAAACTCTTTGCACTACCAGTTTAGCTTCGATGGACATTTTTTTAGCAATTTTTGTGCTTAGTGCGCCGCTCTTTTTAATGCCCGCATTCACCGTCCTTTCAACATCTTTTCCATCTCTCGAAAACCTGCCTCTCAGATACACTAATTCTTTAAGGTACTTGTTCAATACATTCGTCGTTTACATTTACTGTGCAAGATTTCATAATTTATATGGCAGTTCAAGGACTATTAAATAATATACATAGTTATCTTGTGCGCTGATTTAGTTATAAATGATTCAAAATATTGTGAGGGATGCGTATTTATAAATATCCAATATGGTATTCATAACGGATGCATCGGTGTCACTCGGGAACTGGTAAATATAAATAAATAGCCAATAAATAAACACTGTTCTACTCCATAATGCCACAAAATCGCCCTTTGAGGAGCGCCTGCTAACGTCACTTTTCTTAACGTCAAGTAAATAGAACAACTTTGTTTTTAACCACTATTTTTTTTTCCACCGACCGGTTTCAAAACAAACAAGCTTTTTTGTCAAGGTCTACGTAACCATTTTTGCAACTTGATAGATCTATACTCAGTTTCCGCCCAGATGAGAAGAACTAATTTTTAACTTTATTTAGAAATGTTTAAACCAAAGGGCTTTCATTTAATTAGTTACGTAAACCTAGACGAAGAAGCTTGTTTGCTTTGAAACTGGACGCTGGTAAAAAAAAAAATAGTGGTTAAAAACAAAGTTGTTTAATTTACTTTATTATAATGAATAACCACAAAGTAAATGCTTCAAACATAGAATTGATTTTCTTATCAATATTTGTAGTTTGTTAACATTTTTACAGACAGTGACTGGATTAAACCCCTCAGGGGGCTGTTAATAGTATCATTTAACAAAATAAATGAAGGCCATTTTAGATAAGGTAATATAAGTCCAGCGGCGTAATCACAAATGATTATTGACATGCTTAAAAACATGCTAAGCATTTGAGCGATCACAATGAACAATGATGAACATGCTTAAGTTATCGCGGTCAACGCGTATGTAATCTCTACGTCGACGCTAGTGTCGGTTTGGTTTTTGTTTTACTCGTAAATAAATACAGCTCATTGCCGAAAAATCGGCGTTTATTATAAAAAATAATACAATATATTGCATTTGCAAAATAGTAATGAGCATGATGTAATAATTTATATTTACATATAAGTTATTAATTTAAAAAATACTTGGTACACTTCCACTTATTTATTTTGACCAATTAGTGCTTTCACTCTCTAATGAGCATCTTCAGACAGGTGAATATTATACAATGTATGGATAATTTATTTAAAACTAAATATTATCTTAAGTGTATGTACATTTAAAAATAAGTTGAAAAAGATACAATACACAATATTGCAATGGAACAGAGTGAGACAAATGATGGAAACAAGTGTTGGCGGTGTACTTTGAAAGGATATTCTATGTTATGAAAAATATTTATTGTTTTATTACAATGTACAGGGTCTAACTAAGGGGGCTAATAAGGGTGAGTAAGGGGGCTAGTAAGGAAAGTGCACAAAGGAAATACCCCGTTACGACCGGTAGTGTCATATAATTCAGCACCGTGTTATAAACTTGCCAAGGGGGCTAATTGCATAATTCAAAGTATTTTAACATTTAAACCTACACACACAGTATAAAACTCTTTAGAATTAATAGATAAAATAAAACATTTAAATGTCCCTTCAAACTCTTTACTCGTTTCATTCGATGTTATTAATCTTTTCACTAAAATTCCAACTGTCAATTTGAAAAATGCTTTAGACTTGTATATGATTGATAAAAATATAAGCCCAAATTTAAGATATGAAATTCAAGACTTATTAGACATATGAATAGATCAGAACTATTTTAAATTTAACGATGAAATTTACCAATAAATAAATGGACTAGCTATGGGGAGTCCAGTTTCACCAATTTTAGCGGACTTTTACACGGACGTTTTAGAAAAAGAAATTGTAAAACTTAGCTTATTTAAACATGTCTTGTGTTATTATAGATATATGGAAGACATTTTTATAATTTTAAATAATTCAAAACGCGTTTTAGATCTCTTTTTTAATCAAATAAACTCTTTAGATAAATTTACTCAATTTACATTAGAATTAGGCGGAAATAAAATTAACTTTTTAGATTTAACAATATAAATAATTAACGGTAAATTAGATTTTAGTATATTAAGAAAGCGCACATTCAGCGATAACATAATCCATAATTCTTCACGTCATCATATTTCGCACAAAATGTCCACATTTCACTCGTTAATTCACTCATAGATTATTAAATGTACCAATGTTAACAAAAAACTACGAAAAAGAACTTAATCTTATTAAAATATTAGCACGTAATAATGACTACAATGAATTCCTGGTGAATAATTTAAAACGGAAAAAATACAATGTCTCAATCAAGTGCAGGACATACATCTATTGACAAAAATAAGAATAAAAAGTGGGTAAAATTAAATTTTATCGGAAATACCAGCAATAAAATAAAACAAGTTTTACAAAAAAATAATCCTTTAGTTTCATTTTATAATAAAAAATCTTCGGGCCAAACATGAATTAATAGTAAAGATCAGGTTGACAAATTTGAAAATAGCGGAATATGCGAACTAACATGTACTTGTCTCGGTTCATATATAGGACAAAGCGGGAGAGCTATTAAATATAGAGTGAAAGAACATTTAGCTTCACATATGTGATTGCGCAGCAGGATTATGCGTCGCGAAACGTAAATATTTTGACATTTAATATAAAGTGTTGCCAAGCATCAGGTTGAAGTGTGACGATATTTAAAAAAAAAAAAATAATCCCGATCTTACGGATGTTCCATTGTGATCGCAAATACGATAAACAACCATAGTAAGAAATTGTTATAACGTCGCTTATTAGCACGTCGATAATCATTTGTGATTGAGCTACAGGCATCTAAAGGGTTAACGATCTTGATAAATCCACCTGGTCTAAGAAGTATATACAAATTGAAAAAGATTTTTAGGCGTTGCCGAGCAGACGGGTGGTTAGTAGGGTGGGTGGGAAATTTCCATCAGATAAATCTCACCCGCGTCAATAAAAGGTTTCAGTTCTTTATCTTCATAAACATCAGCGGAAAAAAGAATTAAAAGAATACAGATGTTCAAATATAGGTAGAATGGTAAATGTTGCGCAGTGTGTAAAATGGCCACGTAAAACAACCAGCTACAGGTCATAACCCCTGTAGATGCCTGGACTTCTATATTCCCCTTTCTCAAATATTCTTCATCTCTGTTCATCATCATTATCAATCATTTAATAAAATATCTCGTATTATGTAAAATCTCGGCCTCAATATAATGAAAAATTATTTTTATTGTTTCGGTTATTACTTGGGTGGATAACGCGACACGTTTCTCCATCCAAAACGTTCGCTATTTACAAAGCCACTTCGGGTGGATTCCGAAACACCCTGAACGATTTTCACTATAGAATTAAACAATACAAAAATAACTTAAGGGTAAAAAAATACACCGAAACATTATCTTAATAAATCTTATTCTTTGTAATATTTAGGGCAACATGTTTTTGTATCACAAGTTGCTAATAAGATATCATTTGCGTCGCCGCTTGACGAAATAAAGTAATTGATGATTGTGAAAGTCTCTGACGAGACCGGAAGTAGACGTTCCGGCGCCGGAAGCGACAGTTCCGGAGCCGGAAGTGCTCGCTGCCATTAAAGGTCCATTCCTGCAACTTGATAGATCTATACTCAGTTTCCGCCCAGATGAGAAGAACTAACTTTTAACTTTATTTAGAACAGTTTAAACAAAACGGCTTTCATTTAATTACAATTATTTGAACAATCCTCAGATTCCCTCGAGAAGAAACATTTTCCAAAGTCCAAAGCCAAAAGTTCCCCCCTCTATGTTGACATGTTAATATGTTTGATAAAATCCCCTAAGGGTTGTTAATGTAAAATAATGCTACAAAAAATAATTAAAGGTAATCGCTATCAGTAAAGCGGTAATAAAAAGTCAATCGCTTTTTAGCTGTTTGTCGTCTGGTATTTATTTTATCAAATTAAACTTTCGGTGTATTATGCTTTTTTTATCATAAAAAAAGTACATTATATATAGGTTTATGTATTTAACTCTTAAAAAACTATAGTAAATAATTCCTTTGCGCGCGGTGAGGTAACATAGTTTGACCAGAAGCAAAAAATCGGAATATTCTAAAGTTCAAATATTACAAAAAAAAAACATGGAAACATACTGTTTATTAATTTTTTCCATAGTCTATACATATAAACATATAATTTAGCCTTGTTGTAGCAAAAGAAAATAAAAATCATAAATATGCCGGTCATCTTACGTGCGTGCATTCTATAACACATAATGCTAGCCTTTCTTGGGCATCATAAGATCACCCGCATTCGTAGAATATTACTCAGCCCGCATCCGCTTGGAATAGAATGGTGATGATGACGTTTTGAAAATATTAGGAATATATTTGCGATATACGAGGTGTTTTCAGAAAAAACGGTTTTTTTTTCATTTCGCGGGTTCGGAGAGTCCGATTTTTTATGTTGGTCTACATACCACTAATATACGCTTAACTTTTCAGCTGTATTCATTGTTTACTGTGTCTGCGACAGCCGCTAAGGTTAGGCGTGTTTTTCGAGCTCGGCGATTTTCGTTTGTTAAAAAAATTGATCAAAAAATTTGAATAAAATTTTGTGTAAAAAATGAAATAAAGTGTGTGAAATGTTAACAAAAGCCTACGGTGAGTCTGATTTGAGTAAAACAAGACGGTGGTATAAAGGTTTCCAAGATGGTCGTGAAGACGTTGAAGATGACGAACGGCCCGGACGCCCCAGCACATTAAAAACCGATGAAAACGTGGTAAAAGTGAATAAAATCGTTGTGAACGATCGCCAAATCACAATCAAAGAAGTTGCTGATGATGTTAGTATATAGTTTGGCTCATGACATGAAATATTTTCGAATGTTTTGGGTATAAAACGCGTGGCAGCAAAATTTGTTAAAAATTATTGAATTTTGAAAATTTGTTAAAATTTTTATGAATTTGAACAAAAACAGCGTCGAATGGATGTTGCTCAGGTGTCACTAAATGAAGTCAACAACGATGCAGAAATATTCAAACTTGTTAAAACAGGTGACGAAACATGGGTTTACGGATATGACGTCGAAACGAAGGCTCGATCATCCCAGTGGAGGCATTCTGGATCGCCAAGACGAGAATCGCCGAGCGCGCCGAGCACGCCGAGCACGCCGAACACGCCGAACACGTCTAACTTTAGCGGCTGCCATAGACAAACTTAACAATGAATACAAATATTTTTTTAGCATACTACAGGGGTATGTGTACAAACATAATTTTTACTTGAAAATAACAATCGGACTATAGAATTAGGAATAGTCCAGAAACCGCATACGAGCATCAAACAGAAGGTGACTAAACTACTCATAAATGAGAAGTTTTAGGTTTGGACCCATTAGTTTCTTTGTAGACGTCGCTCAGTACGCAACTCCCGATTTGAATTCAACCATGCCGTGTTGTGTCCTTTCAAAGTGTAGAAATACTGCTAGGATCTTGAAAGAAACAGGATGGTATCACTTTTCATGTGTAATTAGCAAATGAATGTGTAAGTAGCAAATACATTACTTAAAAAATGATTTTTTTTTCCCAGCTGTCAGGTTGTCGAAGAAATCGAAATGGATATTTCGTTAGTGTTGCCAGGGTAATAATTTTTTTTACCCTCATTTGCTCATCTAATGAGAGAACTGATGAAAACTGGACCTCGGATTAAACAATTCTGTGGTGGACATTTGACCGACATTATCTTTAAAGCATCAAATATTATTCGATATGATATAAAAATATCCGTTTTATGTAAAACAAAATTTGCTTTATATTTAAAGTTTAAAGTTCATTAATTCAATTACTCTTATTAAATGACCCTTTACTTATCTCCTCTGACAACAGACAAAAGTCAATCAATATTAGCGGTGACAGCACGAATGCGTGCGGTGAAAGTAGGGCATAGTGGGGGCATTTTTGGACACAGTCCGATGTATTCAAATATGATTCTACACTTCTTCTGGACTATTCCTAATTCTATGAATCAGACTCTCCAAACCTGCGAAATTAAAAAAATCCCGTTTTTTTCTAAACACACTTATGCTTCTTAAAAAAATCTCCACCTTTGTTGAGAAATCTAATACGAAAACTAATACGAAAGTAAATCTGTCAATCGTACATTATGCGCGTCACAAGTTGCAAATTGTTTTCAAAGTTGGAATATTTGCAATTAACAGTTCAGATGACAGTTCTCAAGTAAGTGAATGAAGCATTTGTGTGGTACCTGCAGTCAGCATTCTCTCTAGTTCTAGTGCAATGTTTTCCTGGAATTGTCCCGTGAACCGGCCGGCATGCGGCATAGTGCTGCGCGCCGCGCTGTGTACCGACTGAAGGCAGTTCGGACGGACTGAGACAAATGTCACAAACTTAGTTAACCATTCATTTACAGAGTAGAAATGGGACAGAAATTACGTTCATAATATTCGATTTATGTCATCTACTGACAATGCTTGATGAAATTCCATTGTTATTATTATAAGTCATTTTACATATATGTTGGAGTAATTTATTTGAATAATTTAAAAAATCTAATTTAACCCGCAGACAAGCCTCGACTTTGCAAGGACAACAATAAAATTATGTAAATATATATATATATATATATATATGGATAATTTATATAGCGCCACTTTTATGAAAATCACCTCAAGGGCGCTGTACAATAAATGAATATTCCAGCACGTCTTGCAGCTACAGAGCGCATGTACATTAAGAAATCTAGCCCTTATTTACGTTTTTTTATTTTATTTGACAGTAAAGTTTAGAGTTTGGGTGATATTTTAATAAACGAAACAAAAACAAATTTATCAAAATATAAGTTAGATTACAGCAAGTCTTGCAGCTACTGAGCGCACGGACCTCTTGCATGGTAGGCAAATGCGCTGACCACTACACCTCGAGGCCGGCATTTATGTAAAATAACAACTTTATATAAATCTGTATGACAAATGAACTAGTGGGTAGTAATGCTTTTGTTTGTTTTGCATAAAAGTGTCTGCCTTAAATCAGGTTGTGCCTAGTTAGGCAGACTAGACACGATCCAGAGAAATCTATTACCTACGCGTGTACGTAGTAGATAAATAAATTGTTATTTTCGTTAATAAACTATAACAATTATTATTATTATTATTAATCCAAAAAATAATTATAAATGCACAAAAAATAACATAAAGAAAATAAACTTTTTCTGGATCAACTAAAGTATTTTTTTTTTATATAAATCACTCCAAGTAGGTACTCGTATTTTTCAGATATACAATCAAGATTCAAAACGGTGAAATCTTAAATCAGATCACACCAAATCAAGTTTCATGGCTTTCCGATTCCCAACACTCTGATACCAGTGACTGCTGGCTCCTTGCAAATGGACGATTTAAGTTGCAAGAATCAAATGGAGTCGTCTAAACAAGCATCACTATAGATTCGGTCCATCACTCCTCCCCGCCAGAAGCACTTTCCTCGGCTAATCCTGTCACGTGCCGGGACGATATATTCCCGATGTAATTCTACCCTATTGAAGGATCCGCAGTCCTGCCATACATTTAGATTATGCCTTATACGAAAATGGGAGGAGATAAATACCACTTGACTTTTAAGTCGCGAACTGGTCAAGGGTCTCGGATATTTTATTCAGATTACGATATGTATGCATGCTGAAAGTATGCAGTACCATGGAATAAACTCTCTTAAAAATCAAAGGATAATGTTAAACCGGTTATTTTTATTCAAATTAATAAACAATAAAATTTATTTTCCTAACCTACTTGAAAGACTTTTATTCCGTGTGCCATCTAGACTGACAAGACGGAATCTTCTGTTTTACACAGAAAATGCATCAACGTATTTCCCAGCCTTTAAACGAGCTACAATACCTAGAATATGCGACCAATATAACAATATATTATACGTGGCTGATATTTTTTGTGACAATATGTGTAAATTTAGGTAAAAAATTAAAGAAATTTTAAGAGAAGCAGATATTTAACTTAATTATTATGTACATATTTTTTCATTTCGTTTCTTTAACATTTGTTATATTGAACGCAATTTAAATTATTGTAATAAGTGTAAACAATTTTTTCGGTGTGTGCATGAGTGTCTTACACTGATATACAAAGAAATTGTAAATTTTTGTGTACATACTATTTGTTTACCTAATAAAATTAAAAAATACATTGATAATAAATAAGATATGCAAGAGTAAAACTAGACAAATGTCCGGATCTATCAAAAGAAACACATGATTTTTTTTAGATATTGCATTCATTAAAACTTTGTAATTTTTACTTGTGTGAAGTAATTTAGAATATTTGTCAGTAATCAGTAAATTAAAAAAAAATGTTTTTTTTTTTATTTTTTTAAATACATTTAAAAGAAACGATGTTCAAAATTTAATATTTTTCCGTAGTAGCAGCTCCAAATTTAACCTATCAGATATTTTAATCGCCCAATTTTATGATTAACAATTTTTTTGGAACAAATTAAAACGAAATGTTTTTCAGTGTCTAATTAATTTATGTAGGTTTTAGTAATATGTTTGTCAACAATGAGTTTGTCCAAATTTTTGTAGACAAGGACTGGATTCAACCCCCTAGGGGCTGTTAATGTACAATAGTTCCCATAACGCATATAACATCGGAAAGGGGATGGGATTTTACTAAAGGTGATTTCCGCTCCCTTTACGACTCCTTTTTTAATGCTGATTGGGACGGCATAATAGATTTAACTGATGTTAATGAGGCTGTTCATTATTTTTATAACACTGTTTACAATTGTTTAGATATGTGCTTTCCGAGGAAACACCCGGCTGTGAGTAACAGGAGATATCCGAGGTGGTTCTCTCGTGATATTATCAGTGACATCAGAAAAAAACACGGATACCACAAAAAGTGGAAGTCTTCTGGTGATCCATACTACTACTCTCTTTTTAGTAATCTTCGAACCGAGGTAAAACAGAAAAGAAATGCAGCCTTTGACTTTTATATTTCCGATATCGAATCAAATATCTTGCGAAATCCCAGTGACTTTTGGAGATATATTGGCTCTAAGCGCCGGGATGGAGGGATCATGGACTCCATGACCTGGAAATGTCAAGACGTTCGAAATGTGGATATTGTGAATGCTTTTGCTAGTAATTTTAAATCTGTTTACTGTTCTACTCCGAATAAAGAGGTGCATCTAAATAAACAAAGTTCGTCTCAAGGCTCGCAAAATATTTCAATAGATTATTTCAGCGAAACTGATGTCTTCAAATCTATTAGTTCTTTAAAGAACACTTGTTCACTTGGTCCCGATTTTGTTCCAACCGCTGTGCTGAAGAGTTGTGTACACATTTTCAAAAAACCACTAACTGTTATTTTCAATCTGTCCTTAAAAACAGGTGTCTTTCCGGAGTTATGGAAGATCTCCAAAATTTCTCCAGTGTTTAAAAAAGGGAATAAAACATGTATCGAAAACTATAGGCCGGTGGCAATTTTATCTGCTCCTGCAAAGGCATTTGAATGGTTGATATATCATTTTGTCTATCCCCAATTAGAACCATTCATATCAAACGAACAACATGGATTTCGGCCTGGGCGTTCAACCAATACAAATTTGATGGTGTTTACGAATTTTGTCACTAAGTCACTCGACAAAGGTGCTCAAGTAGACTGTTCGTACAACGATTTTTCCAAAGCGTTTGATAAGGTAGATCACCAACTTTTGCTTCTGAAACTTCAGAGGATTGGCTTTAGCGACATTCTTCTGAAGCTATTCACAAATTATCTTACAGATCGTAAGCAATATGTGTCATATGGACTGTATCAATCTGAAACATTTAATACCTCTTCAGGGGTTCCTCAAGGATCTAATTTGGGACCATTGTTATTTTTAATCTTTATAAATGATATTGGTAAAGTCATAAAATTTTGTAATTTTATCTTATTTGCTGACGACCTAAAAATTTTTTGTGAAATACTGACTTCTTCTGATTGTATTAAACTTCAGTGTGACATTCAAAATATAATTCAATGGAGCAAACAAAACAAATTGTTCTTCAATGTTTCCAAATGTTTTGTAATGGCATACACAAGAGCATCCAAAACAATATACTATCGTTATCTCATGGACGGAGTAAGACTTGAAAGGGTTTCAACGTCCAGAGATCTCGGGGTGTTGTTTGATGCTCAGTTATCTTTTAATCTTCATATAGTTAATCTATGTAATGACTCCCTTAAAATGCTTGGTTTTGTTCTTAGAAATGCCAAGATCTTTTCTAACACTCAGATTTTGAGGACATTGTATAATTCCTTGGTAAGAAGTCGTTTGGAGTTTAGTTCCATTATTTGGTCGCCACATGAGACTCGATACTCTTTGATGGTGGAGAGAGTGCAGAAAAAATTTCTGCGCTATCTGTACCTTAAAGAGTGTGGATATTATCCTTGGCTCTTCCCAACTGACTTTTTACTGGGAATGCTAGGCTATCAGTCATTATGGAGGAGGAGGGACGTTCATTTGGGTGTTCACTTTTTCCAGGTGATCGGTGGTCGCATACATAACTCAGAAATTCTGATGGATGTAGGTCTGTTCGTACCTGATAACTATCTTCGACAAAGACAGCATCGATTGTTTTACCTACCGCGATGCAGAACCAACCTGCCAATGGTTATGCCGGTTGGTAGGGCAATCTTGCTACTTAATCGCATCGCCTCGGATGTCGACATATTTCACGACAGTGGGCCTTCCCTTAGGAAAGCACTTTCTAACATTTAATTTTTCTTTTTACATTTTGTTATATTATTTTAATAACATAATTATCTACTGTAATTTGTGATTTATTATTGTATTTAGAATGAATTGGGTCTTTTTCTGTAATGTTCTAAATATCTGAATAAATAAATAAATAAATAAATAAATGAAAATAGAGATGAAGAACACTTTAAAAAAGGGAATAAAGAAGTCTAGGCATCCACAGGGCTTATGAAATGTCATTGGCTAGTTTAAGTGCCTACTTTACACACCGTGTAACATTCACCATTCCGCCTATATCTGAACATCTATTCTCCTTTAATTCTTCCATCTGTTGACGTTTGTGAAGCTAAAACATTGATTGTTGCGGGTGAGATTCATATGATTGAATAATTCACCTACATACTAGGCAACGCCTGAAAATATTTTTCAATTTCTATGCTTCTTCTTGGACCGGGTGGATTAATCAATATCCATTTATAAGGGTAAATTTATCAATGGAATTTTTACATTGGATTTGGAAAGTATAATTTGCTGGATTTTAATGCAAAAAACATATTTTTTTTACTGTGCGAAGAATAATTATACGAATGAAAGTGGTGCCAATATCACATTAAATCTGTTGTACTGTATATGGAAGAGCACGGGAATAGAACTTACTACAAGGAAGACAGAGACACTATTCTGTGGCCGGTGTCAGTGTGAAGGAGATTCAGTCGGTTATTGGCAGTGTGTAGTGGTGCACGCGTGTAGCTTGATTTTTAATTTATTTTGCTACGACTGGCCTAAATTTTATTATAATTTTTATGAATTATGGAAAAGCAATTACTAAATAAGATGCTGCTGTGTTTTTTTTCAAAAACACGATGTTTTGTAGTAAAGGCTTTTAAGAGTTAAAAATATTGCCGCTCACTCATTCACACGTTATAATGTTAATAACCATACACGATTTAAAAATAAGTAAAGTTAGAAGTTAATCTTTACCCGACTAGCTCAGCAGGTACCCAAAAATAATATTCACTCGAAATTGTTAATCTCAATGTCTCGCATTAAAAACCTGTCTCTGGAGACGGTGCAAACTCCGGATGGAGTGTAATTTCAGGAAAAATGATCCCCGCCCCGGAGATTTGAACCGTTTTTTTATAATGCACAATTATGTAAATATGTCTGTTAAATTCGCCAGCTTCAAATTTGCATCTTCGTAATCTTTTATGTAAAATAGTTGGTAATTAATGCGAGAATCTTTTAAGCGCTCGGGAATTTTACTAAAGAAGTATTTCAATCTTAAGACGTCAAAGGTACCTCTCCTACTTTATACTACCATTTACCTATATAGGTACGTGGGTACTTTGTCATCTTTTGTAGCTTGCGTTGGCCACGCCTACGCACAACATTGTTAAACATGTTGGCGATGTGTTTGTATTTTATCAAACTTACAACCACGTGGCATATTTTTATCAAATTATCAAATCTGCGTATATTTTATACGACCGCTCGTTTCTCTCCCGGGTGAAGGTTGTTTGCTATCGCAGCAATTCTGACTTCGTTCGCTGCTGCAGTGGACGAGGACTCAGCGCTGCAATGGAACCAGTCTAGCCGAGAGATGGGCCTTCGATTTTATTTTATTTGGGATTTTTACAGCCATTACATAAAACATAAGTAGAACTATATTAACAAAACTAGAGCCAATTTAAAAAATCGAATGTAAATCTAATAGCGCATAATATTATAAAAAAAAGAGTTTACGTAATTGTATGTGTGTGACGGTGTGTATGTGAATGTGAGGGTGTGTGAATGAATGAGGGAGGGTATGCGTGTGGGCGTGAGCGTGTGAGGGGAGCGTGTAAGGGTGAGCGTGTGAGCGTGTGAGCGTGTGGGTGTGATCGTGTGGGTGTGTGCGTGTGCGTTTGAGCGTGTGGGTTTGTAAGGGTGAACGTGCGAGGGTGAGCGTGTGAAGATGAGCGTGTGCTTGTGGGTGTGTGAGGGTGAGCGTGTGGGAGGGTGCGTGTTTGTGGGTGGGTAAGTATAAAAAACAATATTTTGAAACTTTTATTTACATATACCGAAAAGGGTAGGTACAGGAACGAGCTTGGTAAGAAGTTTGATTATTTAAAAAAAAAAAATGTTTATAGTTACTTTCGAAACCTTTTGAAAAGCATTTTAGTTAAGTAATGTTATAACTGTATTTTTTTTAAGTATGTTAAATTTCAAAACCTATTCTGAAAAGAAAGCATTTTATTTTAAAATTCAATTGATACACACTGAATAAATAATGTGCAACGAGTCCCATATAATACGGTAGGTAACCACAAAATACAGTGAATACGATGTAAAGTCAACCACAAAACAGGGAGGTATGACGATACGCTTAAGTTGATTCAAACATAAAAAAACGAACATAAAAAAAATATTATTTGCACCCATTTATATTTATATTTATATAAATAAAAATGACACAAAAGTTTGATAGAAATGATTCGAATGATAAAAATCAGGTGTCATAAACAGTTTCTTCCTGCACTGCGCCTTCCTTCAATCCTTCCTAGTAAAATGACTTGTAATATGGCATTAAATATATTTTGTGTCTCATTACAAGCCCGAAGTACTCAAGTTTTCTTTTCTTAGTGGTATTCAATACCTCTCTTTTTATTTCACTCGTCGGAGAACGTCATCCTTTCGGACTCTGTCCACCCGGGAGATGTTTATTTTATTTTATTTTTTATTTTATTTTATTATTTTTTCACGCCCATAAGGCTTTTAAATACATGAAAATTTTACAAAATATAAGTATATAAACAACATTAAATTTAAAAAATACAATATAAAGCAACAAAAGATAGAACGGTGTTAAGAAGTAAAGTTGGTATAAAAAAAGAAGATGAGTATATAAACAGCATAGATTAAAAAAAAACACAATATAAAGAAATAAAATAAAGGAACAAAATAAAGGAACAGTGTTAAGAAGTATAGTTGGTATAAAAATAAAAAGATGAGTGTATTAACAACATAAATTTAAAAAAAAATACAATATACTGTAATAAAATATAGAACTGTGTTTTAAAGTTAAGTTGGTTTTAAAAAATTAAAGCAATATATATATATTTCTATTTTTTTAATAAGATAAAGAAATACAATTAAAGGTTTAAAGCAGCTAGGTACATAATGTTATAAAATACAATATGAACAGAATATTAAGTTCTATTATTATTCGCCTGTAGCTCCGCTCCACATTTCAAGCGCTTCGACGTTTTTTAAAGTGGCTCGTGTGAGTATTCGCGTTTCGATGCCATAGAAAAGTACCAAAAAGACGTCAAATTATACAATGCGCTTTCAGAGGTGCAAATCGAAGTCCCTACTGCAAAAGAGGTCACGCATTCTTTACCCTTTAAAGACTTTGGTAAATAATCCCTTTGCGCGCGGTGATGTAACATCGTGTTACAACAAGCAAAAGACGGAATATTCTAAAGCTAAGACATTTGGAATAAAAAAAACACGGAAACAAACTGTTAAATAACTTTTTTCCTTAATTTATAAAAATAAATGTATAAAATCATAAATTCGCCAATCATAATTCACGCGTGCGTCCCCCATCACTGTCAACAACCGACTGAATTTGTTTCACACAACACCGGCTACGGTGGCTACAGAACAGCGTCTCCGTCTTTCGTTATGTGCTCTATCTACGTGCTCTCCCTAATACAGATGCATTGCTGTTTTTGCGGACGTCATTCTTTGAGTAGCAAGGTTAAATATTTTATGTTTTAGAATTCAGTGTAGTAATTTTAATTTTACTACCCAAATCCGGTGTGAAAATGTCAATTTGAAGAATTCGAAAAATACAACTTCGTCATTAAAAAAATTAAGAGAGATATATCAAGTCTAGTGTGACATCAAAGCCATGCAAGAGTTAACAAGCAGTCTCGCGCCATCTCTATTCTGACTTTGATTCATTGTGAGTCATCCCATATATCATTCAGCCAACAAACTAAATATTTATATTGATTCAATTTAATTCATGTCAAAGTGCTAGGAGAATCCTGCTCCGGAAAACCTCTTAGAATACATGGAACAGATTAATATCCAGAGCGATGTTGTTCAGCATAGCGGTAGCCCTTCCAACAGGCATAGCCATATGCAGGTTGGTCCTGTATATTGGAATATGAAACGATCTATGCTGACGCGGTTTAAGGTAATTATCAGCAATATTCAAACCAATGCTCATCATAATCTCAGAATTATCGATCATACCGCGCAACAATCGATATCGATCTTTCGATCTTTCTAGTCTCTAAACTGTTGTAGCCAAGCATACCCTGGAGAAACTCGGTCGGGTAGAGCCGAGGATAATACCCGCACTCTCTCATATCTCAGAAACTTCTTTTGGATTTTCTCTGTTATAAGAGAGTACTTCAGTTCATGTGGCCCCCAAATCATCGAGCCACTCTCGAGTCTACTTCGCACCGAGAAGTTGTAAAGAGTTCTCAGTACGCGGGTATTTCGAAAACCCTGGCAGTACGCAGAAGAAATCCTAACATCTTCAATGCATTACCACTGATTGTCTCTATGTGTTCATGAAATGTCAGGGTGCTCACAAAGAACTTGTTCAGTAACCTGCTATCCAATTTTTAAAGCAATTAGGAAAGTTAGTGGCTTTTTTGCTAGTACCCATACATTTTATCTTGGAAATATTAATTTCTAGCTCTTAACTAAAACTAGCCGTTCATACTTTGGTTCAATAATAGCTTCGAGCTTTCCATACTGTCTGCTAGAAGTCCAGTATCATCCGAATATCGGATATTATTTATAATTTGTCCATTTATGCGTCCGGCGCGTCGGCGCGTCGGTTAGTTTACTTAGTACATATCTAAAAATGGCTTTCAGTTCATATTGAAAAGGAGAAAAGACAGTATGTATCCTTATCGGCAAGATAAAATATACATAGTGAAAAAAAAAGTTACAATAAACTACATGGATTTATTATATGATATATTTAGTACAAATAGTTTAACGAAGTTTTAGTCCCAACACTTATGTATAGAAGTGAAACTGGCAGAGAAAGGATGCGATCTCTTAGACGAATGTGTGGAAAAATCAATGTATGACACTACGACCTGTGAATATCTATTGTGACAGATCCCTGTGAATAATGAGTACTAACAAATATATAAATATGTTATATTTGTATGTATATGTATATTTATATAGTTTTTTAATACTTTTCAATTTATTTTTTTTTACATATTTTTAAATTTGGATTTTAGGCCGGAGCGTTTTCATTAAGTTTTTTTCTTCGTTTCCTCATTAAGGTTTTTAAAAAAAATCAGATATTTTTTTATAATCATTGATCAATAAGTCCACTTATATTCACTACACACTCTTGCATACACACAATACTCACACACCCATACACATATACACACACCCTCACACACCCTAAACAGATATACTCACCCTTACTAACATGTACAACAATAATAAAACGGATACACTAAATAAGAGTACGTATTGTTTTTTATTTATGTTATTTTATTGTGACTATTATTACTACAATTTATTGATATACATAAAAATAAAAATATTACTACTACGAGACTTTATAAATAATCTTGTAAAATTATATTCGATTGTATAAATTGCATCTATCTTGAATTAAATTTTATTAAAATTAATCTTATATTAATTCTAATAAACTGCTTTGATAACATAATATAATGAAAATAAAATTTGGTCTATATACAATTTTTAATTTTTCTTTTGTGACTATTGGTTTTCACATAATATAATTGGTGAAAGATGTTTGGTGTTATTATTTTTTATTTTATAAATGTATTGTATTTATATTGTGATATATTTTACTGTTTGTGAACTGAAAATAAATAAATGACAGGGTTACGAATGATGAAATCAGGCAAGAGTGTAAATCTGAGTCAAGTTTAATTGATAAGATTAAGAAAAGGTCTCTGAGATGGTTTGGTCACGTAGAGCAAATGGACGATAAAATAATGGTAAAACAAGTATATATGGCAAAAATTAACGGTAACGTGAGACGAAGATGACCAAAGAAGACGTGGCATGATCAGATAAACCAAAATCTTAAGTCTGATCATGTCAAAAGCAAACAGAACTGAAGGACATGTATGACAAGATGTATGAATGTGGAAGAAGCTAGGAATGTATGCCAGGATAGACGTGTGTGGTGGTCCATTCTCTCTGCCTACCCTTACGGGGAAATGGCGTGATGGTAGTAGTAGTAGTAGTAGTTTACCGTTTCTTTCTTCGTTTTACAAATCCAATTGCAGGTATTCTGAATAGGTAAAAAGAGTAGCTCACTCACACAAATGTGTATTTTATCCTGTCCATCTGTCTCTTGCTCGGAGCAATCCAACTGTTTCTTTTTTGTGCCAAATGTCTGTTCATGAATATACTCATCCGTTAGTCCGGCGAAGCAGATCAAGGGCCATTGTGCAACTCACTTCGTCAATCGTTCGCCAGGTTGACGTTACTATACCGCTGTTGCTAGTTTCATATTTTATGCTCAAATTTGATAATAAACTTTTCTTAACTAAATATTGAATAACATCATCTAAGACAACCTGTCAGCAGCACTTTTATTAAATCAAGGCAGACGTGAATTACGTTACATCCTACGGTCAGATAAAGGACTAAGACAAGTAGAGGCGTATACTCTGTGGCTGCAATCATATCCATGGGATGAACACTTTGAGTACCGGCCGAATACACATAGAATTTACCCTATGCCCGGCACATTTTTGTGAAATTTCCTGCTTTGTGAAGGGTTTCTTAAACGTGTCATTTTTATGAAAATACTAAAGTAAATCAATTCTTAATACTCATAATTATTTGAAACAATCAATAAGTAATTTTTGTACAATAGTTTTGCCAACATTGCCCTTTATGGAGAGCCACATTGCAATGTTTGCACATATACCCTCAGCGTCTCACTCCTTTTTTGTGCTTTGTATCCCGGAGTCGTGTAAACACGTGACTATAATAACCACGCGTTGTGTCCTGGTCCCGTATTTTCACGTAGTTTACCAGCAGTAAAAAAGTACTAATAAAAGTCACTAGATGTCAATAAAATGCACTTTTTTGAACAGCTAGTAAAACATGTGAAAACACGGGACCGGGACACAACGCGTGGTTATATAATCACGTGTTTACACGGCTCCGAGATACAAAGTGTTAAACCAAGAAGAAGAAGAGAACCCTCTATAATGGTCGGGATACAAACATAATTCTATAAAAAAATAGATTTTTTTGAGAAGAAAGGAATGATTATTATTTTTGGACTAATTAGAATAAATTATTTCATAAAATAATCCATAACAATTAACAAACATAACAATTTCTTTACCAACTACTTGAGACTTGAGAATTTGTGTATCTGGGATGTATGTTTATTAGGGGTGGAAAGACTGAGAAATATGTTGAAAGAAGGGTGAGAGCCGGGAACAGGGTAAACGATGCACTGAAATCTACCTTAGTAAACAAATACTGTTTGTCGCAAGAGGGAAAACTAGCAGTTTACAATAATGTCTGGGGCCGACCTTAATGTATTGAATTGAAAAAAAAATTTGAAAGAATGTTGAATGCTATCAAAATAAGATTTCTCAGACAAATGTGTGGTAAAATGATGTATGATAGGTGCACAAATGTTGAGGTCCGTGAATTATGCCGGGCTGAGGCAAGCATTATCAACAAAATAAAAAAAAAGGGGCCGCGTTGGTTTGCTTTATTTTTGACCTCTCATCACATGCCAGAAGTACCCGAGCTTTCTCTTCTCTAGGGTAATAGTTGAAAAGTATAGTTGAAAGTAATGAATTCACGTAACGAGTCTAAAATTGTAAGATAAATTATTTACAACTAGATTGAAAAAAAAAATAGTTGTGACGATTGAATAGCGAACGAATAAATATCGAGTTTATGCTCAAGTCCGGTAAAGGAAAGCTGCAGTAGAGCTTAGTAAAACAACAGCACAACGCAAAACATAGCACAACGTTCAACATAGCACAGTATAGCACAGCATAGCACAACTCTAGGAACTGTACAGACGTGTAGTTTTAATCTAGAAGAGGATATTTTGAATCCACTAACTGACATTACATTCTACAGAGAGGCCTTGGCACACGAATTTCGCACAAGTAATTTGTTTAGAGTAAACGAACGGGGATACGAAGACCACGCCATGTCTGTGTAATCGTCATTATTTTTCGATTTTATGACGCACAAAAGTCGAACAAAACCTAGAGTATTATTGTGTCTAAAGATACGCGCGTATTATAATTATTTATTTAATGTTTACATGAAATTATTTTCTCCCTTTTGGAATTTTCTATATTCCAGTTTCGTTGCACTTCTGTCCTTTGTTAATTTGACGCCAAATGAAGATACAATAGAACAACGTTTACCCAAACTTCAGCCATCCGGATTGCCAAATATCCTGATCGTTGTTATCAGGAAATAGAAAATAAAGCGTGCGCGCATGCGGGAACTCACTGCTCGTAAACGAGTTTCTTTGTCAAACCAAACGTTGCTCGACATGTAAAGGAAGTTTTGAATGTGATTCTACTACTACTACTACTACCATCACGCCATTTCCCCGTAGGGGTAGGTAGAGGGAATAGACCACCACACACGTCTATCCTGGCATACATTCCTAGCTTCTTCCACATGCATACATCTTGTCATACATGCCCTTCGGTTCTGTCCGCTTTTGACATGATCAGACATAAGATTTTGGTTTATCTGATCATGCCACGTACTCCTTGGTCGTCCTCGTCTCACGTTACCATTAATTTTTGCCATATATACTTGTTTTACCATTTTTTTGTCGTCCATTTGTTCAACGAAATTCTAATTCGCTGTATTCTTTTAAAAGCAATAAAAAAGTGATTTTAGAGTAAATTCTGCGTTTTTTTTTAAAAAACAGGATCACTTTCCGAATTTATGCATATACAAATAACGTCTGGCACTTATTAATCCAGATATTTGTAGTTTTACTGTATACATAAAAATTTCTTAAGCGGAAATGTTTAGAATTAAGAATATAATATTTCTGTGTTTTTATACGTTTTCTTCATTGAACAATCAGTGCGTTTTAGGGTGCGGGAAACAGGAATACGAGATCTCGATTTTGACGATTTTTATAAGTGATAATCAGTCCGACGTGTAGTCGTCTTTTTCGAACAGTATTTAGGGAGGCACCTAAAAGAGAGTTACAGAAAAACAGTATTCAAATACCTATTCATCAAACTGCTCTACCGCATATCCACTTGAGGTTCTTCATTATTTTTTGTCTCGTTGTGAAGGAAAGCCTGTTCTTTCGTCTTTACTTTTCTTTTATCAATGACGAACGTTCGTATTAACGATCGCAATATCCATCGCTCACTTGGATCGAGTATGATAAGTGGTAGGCCAGCAACTAGCAACTGGCGGCCGCAGATCGCCCAAGTTAGAGCGTGAATAACGCACACCTTCTGGTATGCATCGTGTACAGGCGGGGCCCACGTTCATGACGTGCGCGGTAAGAGGTGCTGCGGGGCGGAAACTCCCCGCTCCCGCGTCTCACACCCGATAGGCCCTTGCTGATAGTGCTGTTTATGCTGCTTTAACGCGCGTGATCGATGTTTCGATATTTAGCATAATATAATTTTGTTTACTTCTAAAGATCCAAATTTAGCAGTTAAAGTATGATATGCAAATTGGTTCTACTATAAATTAATTGTATTGAGTGACCGAAAAACAGTAATTAATTTAACATGCAAAACAAGAGACAAGGGCTGCGGAAACAAATAACCGAATAAATAATACAGCACTAACGGTTTGGTTGGGCGTTTTTATGAATAAATAACGAGATTGTATTTACGATTTTTTTATTATTACCACGAATGTATCCATGAAATTGTATGTACTCGTGTGTATTTTATAAAATTAAGTCAATTTTTTATTGTTAAAGATGGAATCAAAAGTGATTGAAAAGTAAATAGTAAAGGTTAAATTATCATATCCTAGTGCTCATCCAATGATCTACACCTCAACTTAAGTAAGTGCAAGGTTATGAGATTTTTCGTCTGGAAAATCCAAACATATACGACTACTCACTGAACGATGAAATATTATCATCTAAGTCTAGTATATGAGATTTAGGTATTATGTAATTACTATCTTTTACAATTCATATTGAAAATGTAATCAATAAATCCTTAAAACTCCTTGTATTTATTAACGGAAGCACAACTGACTTCAAAAATATCAATTCTTTTAAAACTCTCTTCTGTTCCCTAGTTCGCCCGCACCTAGAGTATTCCTCTGTTATCTGGTCTCCATATTATGATGTTCACATCAAAAATATTGAATCAGTTCAACATCGATTTTTAAGAAAGATAGGCTGGAAGTTGGGTTTATCCGGAGACCAATATACGTATGATGAGTTAGAAACTAGTTTAAATATATATTTTCTTCTAGACCGTTGAAATAAATTCGACCTTCTAGTCCTATTTGAAATTCTCAACTCACTGTTTGATGCGCCTGAACTACTGAACTCAATTAAAGACTCAGATAAAACTTACTCTTTCATACCGATAACCATAGAATTAACTATGGTTTTCATTCCCCTATGCCCAGAATTCTTAGGTCTACTAACAAACATACCAGTCTTGATTTCTTTGATAACAAGTTGTCTTCTTTCAAACGATTTAAATAAATTATTAACACCTATCTCCCGCTTCCACTCCCACCAAGTTTACTATAAACCATTGTGTCTTTTTACTTTCCTTTATAATTATTTTCTATGTATAAATATGTCCTTTAAAATGCCCATTGGACGTATATATAAATTTAAAAAAAGTTATCTCATTTGGTGTTAACATAAGTTGTCACAGTTTTTTTCCAAGTCACAAGAAAAAAAAAAAAATAATAACGTTTTTTGTATTAAGTATTTTTCTTTATCCATTTGATTGAACTTGAACAAGAAGAGCTGTCGGATTTTTAAATTAGGAAAAAAGCGGACACAACTTATGTTATCACCGAATATATAAGTAAAACGGTAAAACAGGTAAACATGGTAATCATACATACATATCGCTAGCCCAAAGCAACAGTGAGATAAACCCGAAATATTAAATTTTGAGATACACATGCAGAAATTTTAATAAGTTAAATAAATGAATGTTTTCAAATAATAAAATAT
>NW_028279322.1:0-80808 GCF_059751315.1 Micrasema longulum
CAAGTTTTTAGTTTGTTATTCATATTAAAACGTTAATCTTTAACAAATCTTAATTTTTCTCAAGTGGAAATCCAACGGAAGTCAAATAAATTACTTTCTTATTAAAAGTAAACCTTTATTTTCATCAAGAGCAAAGTTTTAAGAGTTTTCTTGAAAATTTCCTAGCTTGTTAAATTTGCGATTTATTTTACAATATTAAATATATTCGCCGCATTTTTGAAGAAAGTACATGAATTTAATATGAGGTATTACGTGATGCTTTGTTAGTTCATAGTTCGAACCATCACGTATTACAGTAGATGCGATAGGTATTCCATCATCATTTTAGCCAGTATATTTACTCTCTCTGGGATCTCCACAACTCCCAGACTAATTCAATCTAGACCGTATTATGTTAACAGCTTATATTATATAATTTATTGAATGTTAATTAAAGTTGTAGTAACCACTTAAATAATAGTAAACACGTTGCAGTAGCCACTTAAATATTGACATATATTTACTTGTGATCTGTCGGCCTCGTGGTATAGTAGTCCGCGCATTTACCTTCTATGTAAGAGGTCTTGGGTTGGGTGTTTTTAAAAGGTGGTTAAAAAAAATGTAACTGCTGTTTTAAAACAGTTTATTTATTAATTTATACTTTCACATTGTTTGTATTCTTTTTTTATACAGAATAATGTTCCCTCACTGGGGTAGGGTGTCCCGTGCCGAGGGAAACATTTTACAAAATGTGAAACATGCCTAAGATTAGCTTTTTAACAAAATTAACAAAATAATAACAAATAAAAAAAAACGTAATTAAACCAATTAACCTAATTATAATTAACATAATAAACAATAAAAAACAGAAATATTCATAAAAAACATAACCAATTTATATAGACTAATTAATAAAATTCATAAACTGTGCATACACTTTACATATTTGGCTTGATCCACTCATCGATCCGTGCGCAACACACCTCCACTATCCATTTCTTAATAGCAATGGTCAATCCTCTTTGGCCGAAGGTTGTATTTATTATTTTATTTTTTTGCAGCATCAGGGTATAGTATCTAGTAACTATTGTATTTGTAACGGAAGGTAGAGAATAATATTTACGTGCGTATAGTAACAAAGCTTTTACATAAAGTTGTTTTATATAATTTACATTGAGATTTTCAAATATACCGAGGGAGCTAATTCTGATTGGTACTCTTAGGATATTTTTTATCAAAGCTTTTTGTCCAATTATTATTTGCTTGATCAGTGTGTCATTTGCTCATCCCCATCCAATTATCCCATATTCCAAAACTGATTGAGTAATTGCGTAATATATTTTTACAAGTTACCCTTATAAAACACTTAAAACAGTTTCATTAAATGTATCTTTCATCAATAATTTTTTTCGTATAAAGTATTGTTTGTCCCAATGTTCAGAACATGTGGATTAGTCAATTTGTCGCACAACATGGAGTTTTTTAAAATAGATCTCCCCGCTTTTTGTTGATCTCTTCATCCCTAATACAGTCTAAGATTTCGTGTTTTTTTTATGTACTGATACCATTATTTTATTGTCCTTATTTTTCGTCTCAACATTTGTGTTCTGTTTGTACAGCTTCTTCTTTTTTTTAAAAATACTTACTCAAGTTCTTATTATTTACTCATACCTTTAAATTTTCAGACCATTTCTCGAAAGTCGTAAATAACTTGTGCTGAAATAATGGAAATCAAGTTGTGGTAGACTGGGATTCAAACCTCGGACTTTTGGGTCGTGGTTCCACAATAATACCCCGGGACCACAACCTGGTTCTATATATGTTTTTCGTGTTGTCATTCAAGTGTTGTAATTGGTTTAGACCGTAAATGTAATGAATATAATAAATTGAAAAGTGTTTATGCACCCCTTTATTAATATGTCGTTAACATTCAAGGAAAACTGACCAAGTATTTTTTTTGCAATTTTGATATTTTTTCACTAAGTTTTACTGCAAAAAAAACGAAGTCCACTTATGACTAAAAGTTTTACAAAATTGATAATTGTATATTCATCAAGTTAGTATATGAGCATTTGCCATTGGAAATATTGACTAAATCAAAACACTTCTATACTAACACAATACATTGCTTATTTTTTGTCTATGTAAAGCAAAAGAAACTTAAAATGACAAGTGTACTAAATGGCAAAACTTTTAGTTTGTGACTATACAAAAACTTTAATCTTGATTTGCCAACAAACAAGAATGATGATTTAGCCAGTTATGTTGGTAAACTTACAATATTAATATAATTTATTAATATTAAAAATTAGCGATATTGAAAAACAAATGAAGTTAATTTTTTTAGGCATTTCAAAAGAAATAATTTGTTATCATGCGTATTATCTAATATATTTTACCTTAATCATTAAATGAAAATATGGTTTGATTTAATTAATTGACTACGTACACGCGTTTTGTTATTTAATAAGTAAATGTAACTACAAACGTCATGTTATTTGCTTAATAAATAAAACTACAAACGTTATTTACAAAGCTGTCAATTGTTTTCTTATTCTAACACCTAAAATAAAACGTAAATTTATGAATGACAAATTCTGAAATATGGGTTAGTAGAATTTTAGAATATTTATAAGTTGGGAAAGTTAGACACTTGAACGAAAATGATTATTCCTATTGACATAATACCCCAATCGATATAAAGGGCCGTCGTTAACATGACAGTAAATACCACCTCCCGGGAAGGTAATAGGAAGGACTAATATGTAAAATCCACTCGGGGACAATAACTGTAAATTTTCCTAAAGAGATCCCGACTTGACCTAATATTGAAACAATGAGAGGGTAATATATTATTTCATGTAATTCCACGGGACTCTGAAATGACGAGAAACAAAAGGAATTGCGTATATTTGTTTCAGCCGAACCAACATAATTTATTGTGAATCGTGATAATTAATTTATTTAATTTGATTTGGGGCTTTTACAGATTTTATACAACGATTTTTATAAATATGATAATACTTGTTTCAAGTTTTATCATATTTATAAATATTATGAATGTTATAAATGTTTTAAATTATGTTTATCTATTTCCTGTTACTTACTTGTTCATTTGTATTGCCTTACACTTGTTTTTATTTGCTATAATACTCAATTTACCTTATTCGCATGTAAGTATTGGCAAACACGGATTTCATGTTTTTTCATGCTTGCTTGATTAAATTCAACTTAACTATGTTTTAGTATGTCCAAATGTTGTAAAGTGGCAATTTAAACTAGCCAATGACAGGTCATAAGCCCTGTAAATGCCCAGACTTTCATATTCCCTTCTCAAAAACGTTTTCCCTCTCTGTTGAAATAAATTTAAATAGTTCAATTTAGTTCACTCACACTTCTATTTCTTGCTTACGTAAGCACTTAATTCACTTTGTTTGTTTTATATATTTCATTGAATTATTTCGCATTTTTTGTTAAAATATTTAACATCTTTTTTATGTATATTTTCTTATTTCATTGTTGGTATTTTATTTTTAAATATGTAAGCATATATGTTTTCCGTAAACGCCCCTTGGCGTTTATGAACAAAATATATAAATAAAAATATTGAGAAAAGAGTTTACGTAATTGTGTGTGTGTGTGCGTTTGTGGTCATGTGTGTATGTGCGTATGTGAAAGGGTGTTTATCAGAGTTGTAACGGAGCTTCGCATCCGCACCCGCGTAACATCCGCTTTCTCTAGAAGATCCGCATTCATTGATGCGGATGTTTAACGGATGCGCACCTTTTTTTTACTACAAACGATATTTTTTGTAGGTGCGAAGGTTTTCACGGTCACTGTTATCAATATTATGTATCTTTTTTGGGTTTTTTCACAGTTTTCCCTGAAGATGGCTCCTGCAATGGTAGCCGAAACGTCGGATCAAATCCAACATACACGGTATCACCCAAAAAAGATACATAATATTGATATTTTTTGTTGTTATTTTAAAAATATTTTTCTTTAAAATGTTATAAAAAAATATGATTATTTAAAATCTTTCATTCATAGTTAATTTTATAGAAAAAACAAGATTAAAAGTAATTCAAATATAAATTGAAAAACCTGCTCAAGTAATAACAAGAAATAACATTATTTAAAGTATTTAAAAAATAACAGGCAAAAACTTATATTCAATGTTACCAAAATTAACATTAGAGAAAGTATTTTGGAAAGGAAAAAAGAAATAATGAGCACTTATTGATGAGGGGTGCGTTCATGCCTTATTACGGTTTATATAATAAACTAATCATACAACAGCGAGCAAACCCCTAGTTCTACTTACACATTGGATACATTTGTTCTGAAGGTAGTTTGCATTTTTCAGTTGTGTTCTTCGTAAAATATCTAGGGAGGCATTTTGAAGTCGGTAAAAAACGAGTCATGCCGGGAAGAAAATGCTCTCAAATATCTTTACACTTCGATAGAGAACCAATTGCCTGTAGCAAATAAATTTGCCTAACTTAGAAATTGAGAACTCAGGTAGAGAAATGACTTAACATTTTTTCTAAGAATGGCGAGGGAGGGTATCATATCCAGGTAAATTTATTTTTTATTTACATTTTTCCCTTCACTCCAAAATGGCGGTATTGTCCCTGTAAACCTTGTAATGATGTTTTTCTCATTTCCAATTTCCAGTTTCCAAGAGCTTGAAATATGTTTACGAAGTCTTTTTGTAAGTTCTTTGTAAGAAAAATACAATTCTTAGGAATCAGTGAGGAATAAAATTTACCTGGGTAAAATTTATTTTGAGCGATTACTTTGAGAAAAGAGACATGAAAATCTACAAGTTCAGTTACGTTTGAAATAATATTTTTTAATACAATTGCTGATATTTTTTTAGTCCTTTTATTACCTTTCTGTGTCTAGATGGATGCAGAATACAGTTTTTATTGTAAAATAGAACTAGTACCTTTGATTATGATAAAATTATAAATAAAGTTATCAATGAAACTTCTTGGTTTAGTTTTGCTTTTTTATAATATTGACCAACGAGCACTTTCAAGTTTCACTAATAACTTTATTTAAAATTTTATCGAAATCATCAACTATGGAGTTTTATTAAAAAATATCAACAAAAAAACATCAATATTACAGAGCCTTTGAATTTTAGACTCGATGGCTACTCTTAGCTATAAATCATGAAAAGTTAATTGAGTGGATGATAGTCTGCTTCGTAGTGTAGTGATTTGTGCGTTGGCTTACCATGCTTGAGGTCATGTCTTCGTTTCTTGGGAGGGTGACATGAAGTATTTATTTATAAGGTGTTTTTATACGGTTATATTTCGATGTCTCTGGACTAGCACCTGAAGCGTAAGACTGATCACCTTACTTTTTTGTAACACACTATTGAGATATGCTGCATTTAATTTAGCAAAAGTCTGCATTATGCACCATTAAGTGCTGAAAAGGGTTCGATTATTACAATCATACGTTATAAATAATTACAAATGCATAATTTTTTGTATATTTTTTTATTAGTAAAAAGTTTAAAAAAAGTGTAAAAGTAAAAGTTATTTGATCAAAATAAACACGATTTTAATTAAATAAACATTACATTTTTTTGAAGAAGTAAAATTAGTTTCACAATGTTCAATTTATAATTTTTTAAACCGCGAATCCAATTTGAATCCCCTTGAGGAGAAAATAAAAATACGTTATTTTGACCAATACGGTATATTAGATGAAAACTTTTATTTTCACATAAGTTACAAATTAAATTATATGGTACACTTCAACTTATTTATAAGACCAATTAATGCTTTCAGCCTCTAACGAGCGTATCAAGACTGGTAAATTTTATACAGTTTTAAATACATTTATAGAATATAAATTATAATTTTAAGTACATTTAAAAAAAAATTGAAGCCAAACAAAGATATTTCTGTGCAAAAAAGGGGGACTACTATAGGATAGAGAATTTCATTTTATGAAAATACATGTTGTATTTTTTTTTTACATTTTTTTTTGCACCACAACAGGCCAGGAGGCCTAATTACAGTGGTGAATTACATCACAGAGCACCCACGCTTGAGAAAAATCACATTTTAATTTTTGTGTTCTCACCGGGAATCGAACCCGGAACCTTTCGTGCGTGAGTCAAGCGTTTTGACCACTACACCACGGAGGCTGCCGTTGTTTGACTATAGTCCTGTGCAGGGACTTTCATTTATTACAATATTTATTTTTTATCTTTCAATTTATCATATTCATGTTTAAATTCATTAAAATGCAATGCGTAGTTTGAAATATCATTTAAGTTTGTAAGTGAAAATTCTTGATGGAAGTTCATTGTAATTTATTATATAAATAAAAGAAGAGTGATATTTTCATCCGAATTTGTGGATTAAAGAGTGATATTTCAATCCAAATTTGTGGATTAAAGTATCACTATATCAGTATACAAACAATATTTTGAGTTTGTCCAAATTTTTGTTGACAAGGACTGGATTCAACTCTCTGGGGAGCTGTTTATATTAACATATTACAACAGAGATGAAGAACATTTATCACCATTCTGCCTACATTTGAACATCTATATTACTTCAATTCTTTGTTGAATGTTACACAGTGTGTAAAGTGGCCACTTAAACCAGCCATTGATAGGTCAAAAGCCCTGTAGATGCCTAGACTTCTATATTACCTTTTCTTAAATGTTCTTCATCTCTGTTGTAATATGTTAATATTAGTATACCGCGTGGTAGATTTTCTCATATGGAAATCGATTCGAGATTTAAAAAAAAAAACAATTCTTCACTATTTATTGTACCTTCATTTTTATCTTAAATATAACATAACATCATAATCGTAATAAAGATTACTATACATTATACGCCTAGTAAGAAAAGAGCGATATAAGGCATTCTAATAATGAATAATATTATTGCGGACAATGCATACCTATATTTGTTTACACACATAACTGCTGCAAGCTTCTTCGTCAAGTTGTTTGCTTTGAAACCTTTGCAGTTTGGTCGGTGGAAAAAAATAAAGTGGTTAAAAACAAAGTTGTTATATATATTAAATTATAATTAATTACCATAAAGTAAGTTCTTAAATGTTTAAAAAATATATATTTAATTATATCACTTAAACGTGTAGTTACATTAATGTAAAAACAAATTCATAATTTTTGGACCATGTTATTTAAAAAAACTTTAATAATGGTGTACATATTTATTTACGTACTTTCATGAAGTAAAAATAACTTTCCAGCTACGCAAAAACGAAAAAATAAGTCTTGTTTTACCGTTTTCCTGTCGTATTTGCTTTGATTGAAGTTATAAAAAATCAATGGTTAGCCTCGATTCACGCCGAATATCTTCTTTATCGACACAGTGGAAAGCTATTGATGTGGTCAGCATAAGGGTGTTCTAATGAAAAACAAAGGGTGCTCGAGCAAAGGTAATTAAAGGGTTGATTGAATTGCTAATGATTAAAACGATTGGAATTATGAGGTCAATTTGATCTAAATACAAAGACAATAAAAACAAATTGACCTGTTCTCCGGATTTATTTAATTGAAAAATTGTTTTTTTTTATATAAAAGCTTGTAAATGACACTAAAAAAATAATTTCACTATGCCCCAAATGTTTTTTTTTTTTAAATATTTTTTTAAATACAAAATTAACTACTGAGAAAATTCTAGGTTGTAATTTTGTGTTTGTTTTTTATGTTGACACTTACTGCTCGTGATTGGGTTGTGTTCCTGTGGCTAGTGTCTTGGACTCACGGACCAAAGGTCTGTGGTTCGAATCCCACTTTACCCCAACTTGATTCCATTTTCTAATAGTGAGTTATTTACAACTCGTTGAAAATGGCCCTCAAAATTAAATATTTGGGTAAATCATAAGAACGCAAATATTTCTTTTTAAAAAAAATAAAATAATAATAATACCTTAGAAATTACAAAAAGAAAAGGTCTTTTTATATTTTATTACAAGTAGTAAATAATGGATTTTTGTTTACATCATTACTTTTTGTCTGTCATGGGTATTTAGCTCATTTATTAAATACAGTTCACACGTGAACAAAACATTGTCCCAGAAGTCGAACATTTTACACGCGTAAACAGCAATTCGTAAAACAAAAGACTTGTCCTGATACATCGCTGCCGAGATAGACGGGCTTCCTTCGCAGAGCTATGATTACCAATTATTACCAATCAACTAATTTATTATTAAAAATTTACCCGACTCTCGCGTGCGGCCGCATTGTCCTTGTGTGTACACGTATGGACTGGACATTGTGACAATAGCGATGTGCTTATTGTGAATGTGTCGCTCAATTTCTGCTGAAAATGGCGGCAGGAAAAAAACGTTATTATTACTAAATGTTATTAAATATTTGTATATAACCATTTACCGACTTTTCTTTGTCTACCGGTTTCGAGACGTACACTTGAAATGCAATTCTTGTCCTTCAGTTTACGTTGGAAGAACATTTTGATATTCGTGTTAAAGAACATATGAGGTGTCTTCACAATAATAATTTCTCTGAATTCGCAAATCACCTAATCATTTTAAATCATGACTTTAATGAAAAAACTGGAGTTAAAATCTTACATACAAATAATAAAGGGTTAAGTGTTAATAATATGGAAATATTTCACATTAGAAAAGCTTTAAAAAATAATGTTCCTTTGATCAATAATCAAACAAACTTCCAATATAGTCCTTTATACGATATTCCACTGTAATGGTCACCCTATAAAACCTATTAAGATTATCCCCTCCCTCCATCCACTCTAATTTTTTCATGCATTCTCAAACAAGAGAATATTTTTATAATTTAATCAGTGCATTTTTGTTCTAATCAGTGCATGTGCTTATTAAAATGCATGTCGTGATGGTTTTATATTTTTGTGCAACAACGTTTTATGTTTTGCATGTTGGTTTGCATGTTGGTTTACATGTTAGTTTAATTGGTGTCTTGACGAAGAGACGGGTACGTCTCGAAACCGGTAGACATAAAAAAGTCGGTAAGTAGTTTTATACAAATATTTAATAACATTTAGTAAAAAATTTAACCACAAAGTTAATGCTTTAAATATTAATAACGTTTTTATTATGTAGTTCGTCCTATAAAAAATACATATTTTAAATAATTATATAAATAAAAAACTAACATTGACATTTTATTATAATTCAAGAAAATATTGATTAATACAGTTTCAACAATAAAAAAATCATAAGTTCTTGTGTTTATAAACATTTTTATGTACTACACTACGACGAAGTTCAAAATGTAGGCCTTTCCTAAAATGGTTGTTATTCCACCCTGTTAGGTAATAATCAAAACAAGTTCTACTTATTGAGGACAAGAAAGGCTGACTTGGGTTTATATAATATGAAAATACGTACTCATACTAAGAAATAGATATCAAAAGGTTTCAAATATTAGCGTAACCTTTGATAAAAGTAGCTAAGTACTGAATGTAAAATAAATAAAGACTTTTTTCTATTGTCGATAAATATTTTTTTATGTAAATATGTTTAAACGTTTTATTGATGTCAGATTATCAAAGTTCATTTGAATCTCAGAGTATATTTATATATACATGTGTGTATATATGTGTATGTCTGTATGTATATGAATCAAAATGTGTATCCGAATAAGTTTATATTTTGTTTGTCTGTGCTCTATATTAATTTGTTTACTATTATAATATATAAAAATGTAATTGCCTAGCTTGGAACGGGGTATGTACCCTTGTTAGCTGGGCAAAGTGAATATGGAATTGTATTTTGATAAAGAGTGTGAATAAATAAATAGATTAATAAATATTGCGCCAAGCTATATAGGAGCCCAAACGTAGGAAAACTATTCTAGAACTATTGGGTATTAAGTTAGATATAGTTTGCAGCAAAACAATGGGCCGTACTCAGGTCGAGAATTGCCAAATGGATATTAATCTGCAATGTAAATACTTTTAAATACATACCCTTTAAAGCCCTTATGCAAAATATGTCCATATTATTAACTTTTAACCCTTTATTATTTGTATGCAAGATTTTAACTCCTGTATTTTCATTAATATGATTTAAATTAATAAGGTGATTTGCGAAATCGGACCTTTAAAAAATAATGTTCCTTTTATCAATAATCAAACAAACTTCCAATATAGTCCTTTATACGATGTTCCATTGTAATGATCACCCCAATTAACCTATAAAGCTTACCCTCTCACTCCATTCCCTCTACTTTTTTTATTAATTCTCAAACAACATAATATTTTCATAATTTAAACAGTGCATGTTTGTCCTAGTCAGTGATGTGCTTATTAAAATGCATGTCGTGTTAGTTTTATATATTTGTGCAACAACTATGGTGAAGGTGTATAGTGGGTTTTGCATGTTGGTTTAATTTAACATTTGTTAAAATAGTTTCATTACGGTCACTTTGTACAACAGTTATATACTAAAATGCACATTTAAATTTTATTTACTTATTTAAAAGTTCACTGTACTTAGTCTCCAATGGTATTGTTTAACTTAAATGCATTATACAATGGGTTAAAGAAGCTGAAAATTAAATTAAAAAATATTTGAATAGCATCAATGAGCACTGAAAAATATATAATTTTCAAATTATCCAAAACATGATCGAAATATGAATTAATGGGTAGATTAATTAATAATTTTACTCAAATAAAAAAAAACAATAGTACCACTTCATTATCATCATCATTCTCCTATTCAAATCAAGTGGTGCAAAAGAAACTGCATTAGCACTCCAATTGTAGCGTTTCTAGATCATTTTTGTTTCATGGAATGTTGGGTGATCAGGTTTACGGTTCAGGCGCCAATCATGGAATAATGTAATATTGCGGTGTAGAATTATCCTTAAATCCTTTCAAAAATTGAATCCAAAACCTGAAGAATGGTAAGTAAACACACCAACCACTACGCTACGAGGTGGAATTATCTCCAATGAATTTTCCTTTTCAGGATGTTGACCTAAGAGTAGCCATTGAGTCAAAAATGCTCGTCAAGGGTTCTAGTTCTTTTTCACACCTAGGACTGTATGATTTATCTGAACTGAAATAAAATAGTACTTCCTAAGTAAAATTCATTCTCAAATTTTTCAGTTTGGTGCCAAAATACGATGTTTATTGGCAAAAAAATGAAATAAAATAAAAATAAGTACCCTTTTTAAAAAAAAAAAAATTAACTTTATTAAAATAACGGTAATTGTACATTGGCAGACTTATTGATAAATGGCGATTTCTTCCAACCAACAAATTGAATAACTTTTTTTTTACAATTCAAGTTACAAAACAAATTTATAATTGAAAATAAATAAAAAAAGCTAAAGATATATAAAAATATAAATAATTGTATATGTGTATAAATTATCTCAAATCTCAACGGGGTCTTACTCAATGGGAAAAAGGAAAAAAAGAGGAAACAGAAAAGAGGAGAGATAAAGGAAGAGAAAGAAAATGTTTTTTCAGACGTGATTCAAACAGAGATACTGTAGTAACATCTTTGATGGTGGATGGAAGATGATTCTACAGTCGAGCCGCATGGACACTATATGAGTTATAGAAGAAAGAAGAATTGTGGATGGGTATTAAAAATTACCTTGATAATTAGAACGAAGAGGTTAACCATGAACTGAAAAGCGTTGAAATTTTTATCGGAGGTTGCATTTTAAAATGTAAGAAAAAAATCCTTAAAGCTTCACTAGATACAAACATACCTGTTTCAAACTCTGTAATATATATTTATAAACATATGTATGTGCATGTAATAATGAGAAAAATGTTTCTATATAATAATAAAAATGAAAAAGCAATTACAAAAATAATGATTTAAAAAAATTAGATTAACGGTAAAAAATGTAAAATATCAAACATAATAAATAAAATGGAATAAGAAAATAATAAAAATTGTACATTAACAATTTCAAAAACTACAACTTAGTTTAAAGAAGAGTTGCGAAATATAAAATATATAAATATAATTTTCTTAATTTGTAGGGTAGAACTGATTGAACTGCTTTTATGAACTTTTTGGTAGAATATTGTTAAATTTATTTAAATACTTGAGTTGTATTATTATTTCGTATTCATCAATTGAAGCAGGGAATGAATAGTAAAAATAAAATATCCAAATAAAATAAACTAAGTTAAACCGAACAAAATAAAAATAAAGGCAATTCAAACATGAAATGAAAATGTTCAAAGATATTTTTTTGTGTTAACTAAATAAAACTGAAATTAATCCTAAAAATAAACATAATACAAACTTTAAACATGCATTGTATCATATTCCCAGCATTTCTCGTTGTAGAGTTTTAGAAATAAAAATGGAAAGTCAAATAACGTACATAACGCCGCTTTTATACATAACAAAGGGTAGTTGGTTGTCCATAAGGTTTATATAAAAAGCTTTACATTGTTAGGGTTGAAAATGGAAAGAGAAAAGAATATTCTGTGAATAGAAAAAATCTCCATCGTTTTGTTCAATTTGAGAAAAATGTATTTAAGGAAAACAATGAAAAAATAAAATGTTGAAAATAACAACAAAATGGCAATTACTTCAGCCGTTTCAATTCTGAATAAATGAATAAATTATTTAGCCCTGAATTCAATTAGTTTTGCTGTTTTAAATTATTACGAATGCTCAACTGTCTGGTTAGTAAAGTAAGAAAATATCTTTGCAATTAATTTAAGAGGTTTTCTCCAGCAAAATATTTATTTATTCACAGTATAAACACTACATTAAACATGGCGTACCATTTAAAGAAATATCAGTATAACATACTTTCACTGTCCATTTAAATAATAAATAACCAGAAAATGATTAAAACGAAATAAGGTGGGTGTTAAAATAATTGGACATGCTTTAGTTGTTGGACACGACAAATTTAATGGTAAATACAAATAATGTAAAAATGTAAATAAATAAATAAATAAATATTCATTTTTGCAACACTCACTTGTGAACTGGGGCCAAAATTTCATATTGTCCAGCTTTCTGTCCTGCGCGGTTAGGACGGTTAGCAGAGCTGGGACATGACAATTTTTTTTTTGCTGCTTATTTTTTTTATTTTTGCACCACAACAGGCCAGGAGGCCCAATTACAGTGCTAAATTACATCACAAAACACCCAAGCTTGAGAAAAATTACATTGAATTTTTGTTTTCTCACCGGGAATCGAACTCGGAACCTTCCGTGAGTGAGTCAAGCGTCTTGACCACTCCACCACGGAGGCCGCCATATTGTCATATCTATTATTTTATCCACATGTAAACACTACTTTAGGTTACGAGCTTTGGACGAGTTCCCAATAAGTGCAGAGAGGTTTAAAACATAGTTAAAAAATGATACTATGTAAACTCAATAATTGTCTTGAGACTTCATTTTAAGAAAATTGTTTTAAGACCGATAATTTTTTTGTCAATTTCCTTTTATTACTAAGTGTTTGAATACGTAAAAAAACTTTTCTTTGGAGCCAGTAAAGTTATGACGCGACGCGTGACATGACGGTCATAAATATCCGTTTTTTTTTATACAAATTTCATTAATCAATTATGAAGTAACCCATTCAACTTAACTACTTTGAAAAATGAAGAATGGTTTGTTTATCAAGATAATCAATTTAAATTAAGATTTTTGCTTTCAAAGTTCTAAAGCCTGTCCATTAAGAGAGTAGTAAAAACAATACGTTTTAAAGTGAAGCAGTTAAAGATGATCGCGACGAAATCGCGAGAAGATTACGTCTTAATGTTTCGCAAAACTCGTTACCCTAAACGACCCAAATTTCAAAGGGTTAAAGGGGTGTGGAGGGTTGATCTCCCCTTTTTTAATCAATTTGTTTGGAAGTTGAAACTAAACTTATGTTATTTGTCTTAAAAGTTACATATTTTCATGGCTGCATAGTTCCATACAAATTTTCTAGTGTCATTTATGTTGTGGTTTCACCGACAAACGTCACACATGCTTTTAAGATAGTATTACCAATCAAAATCTTTTAAAAGCGGACCTGACTTATGAATAGGGAATGCTTCCATTTTTTCGTAGGCGCACCTATTTTATTTTTTTATGCATATTTTTTTTTGATAAATTTCATAAATGGTACATGTTTTTTTTATTCTACACAAATCTACTTTTATACATCTAGTAAATGTTATAGCTGTAACTCTCCAAAAAAAGAGACTCACTCTTGTGCTTGGAGAGGGACTTACACAGTTATAGTTATTTATTTATTAAAGCTTATATAATTTCGAATATACGACTACATGAGAAAAAAAAACATAAGATATGTAAAGAAAAACAGAAAATAATAATGCATTCACACTAATTAAAATTTAATGCAATTTTTACACATTTTTTTTAAAAATAAAAAACAATTTAATGAAAAAGCAATAGTGTAGACATACGCTAACGTCAGGTTCCTCTTCTCAATGAAAAATCTTATAATTTAAATTGATCAGCATTCCCGAGTGTTAATTAAACTGTTGGCACAAATGTGTTCACAAGATTCAGAAAATAAGACTATTTTTCTTGCAGCGAATGTAAAAAAAATATAAGCATAGCCCATTGCAAGTTAAGTGAACTGACATTTTAAAGGTTAAGTTAATTTATTGTTTATATTATGTTTCTATAATCAATATTATCCAAAAACCTTTTATTTTTAGTTATGTATAACATCCATTTTCGTTAAAAATATTATCAATGCTATTTGTTAAAATTAAAATAGGCAAAAAGTGTATAGAAGTTACACATTGAATACAAAAAATGTATCAATTTGTCAGTTGGTTAACTTAATTCGCTCATATGTGGCTCATATCGCACTTACAGGACAAAAACGATTTGACTAAAAAAAAAAACTTCTTGGGAAATTGCAAAAGAAGAATGTAATTTTTTCGCACCATAACAGGCAAAGAGAACTACAGTGGTGAATTACAGCACAAAACATCCAGGTTTAAGTAAAATCAGGTGTTTTTTTAGTGTTCTCGCGGGAATCGAACCCAGAACCTTCCGTTTGTGGGTCTAGCGTCTTGACCACTGCACCACGGAGGCCTTCGTGATAGGAGTAATTGTGACACCTTTGTATTCTTTCGTCGATTGTTTCGTATTTTTCGAAGTAAACGCCAAATTTTGAGTTAAAAGTTATACCAAAATGAAAAATAAGCGTAATAAAAATATTTTAATTTATTTCAACAGAGAGGGAAAACATTTTTGAGAAGCATTTGGACATAATCAAACAATGTTGTAATAAAAATAAATTATTATAAGTTTAAACAAAACTTTTATTTAATGAGTCATTATTAGATTTAAAACAAAAACAGCAAAAAAAGCACTTTAATAAACAAGATAATGACATAATTTTTATTGGGTCAGATCAGATCACCAAACATATGTTTTTTATTTACTCACAAAATGACATAAACGTAAATAAGTCACTAAGATTATCGATAATTCGGAACGAAACAATCACAAATTTAAAAAGGTCGTTTTAATATTTTTTTGAATAAAGTAAAGTTTCCATTTGTATGGGAATAAAATCGACTTAACCAGCTTTTAGTTACTATATGTTTATCTGTGTTGCGTCTTTCACACAGCAATGTAAACACAACACTAACTGCGTCGCTTCCGTATTGACATGGAATCTTAATTCTCTGAGTAATAATGAGACCGATTTAACGTTTTTTTTTCACCCGAATGTTGCGTTTTTTTAAATGCAGAAAGATGGATAGTGTTCATTGAAGTCGTTTTATGATCTTAACTCATTTTAAGATTTGTTTTGGTTGAGTCGTTTTCGTCCTTAAGGTGCAATATGTGGGCATTTTCAAAATAGAATTTTAAAAAGTATCTCTTTGGTTGCATTCGAAACGATTTGAGTGTTTTTAAGATTTACTCTTCAGTACAAGCTCAATTTTATAGCTATTACGCACCAAGTCTAATACATTCTAGCCGGGTGAATACTTTCCCATAAACTCAATATAAACAGCCATCTTTTGTAGAAATCTTCCCGCCCCATCTATTGAAAGGTCACTCAATACAGCTCAATCTTCTTTGAAGCACTTGAGTGAGAATTCGAAGGGAAGGGTTTGAAATGGAACACCGTGGTTCCGTAGGGGAACCCACATCTAAACGGGATATTAAAAGATCCTAGGCTATATAGAATATCTACACTGAAAACTGTAGCTATATATTTACAATTTTGGGTAACTTAAGTAAAAGGAGGTAAATGAGATATTGTTATGTTGTTTTTTATCTAGCGATTTTATAATTGACCCAAATATTTCAACTTTAGTGGCCATTTTTAATTCGTAAATTACTCTGTATAAGATCATGGAAATCCATTTGGGGTAGAATGAGGTTCGAACATCCAGTCTGCAATGCTAGCTACGGGACCACAACCCGATTGAATTATTTTTATAATTTTATTTTAAAACCACATTTTTTTACGAAATCGCGTGTGAAACATATTACGTGAAATAATTTTGATACACATTTTTTTATGAATTTGTGTCAGTTAAATTTAAAAAAAATGCTTCTAATCAAAATTAAATGTTGGTAAATATTATAAAACCACGTAATTTAATACACCTTTAACGTAATAGTTGCGCAAAATGACAAAACCAACATGCCAAGCGAAAAAAGTTAATACTAACGTGCACTGATTTTTCTAAAAAAATATTTTATCTTGCGGAAGGGTACAGTAAAATAAGCATTTTAGTGTTCTTAGTGTCCTGACAAAAAGTCGGGTTTGTCTTGGAACCGGTAGATATAAAAAAGTCGGTTGGTGGTTGTATTTATACAAATGTTTCAAACATTTATTCAAACGTTTGACCTCAATGCTTCAAAAATCAAAAATACGATTTATTTTATTTATTCATTTTTAATTACATTTGTATATATATTCACTAACATTTTACGACTTTTAAGGCTGTGCCCGTCTTAAGCCATAATAATTTACAACAACAATATGAAAAATTAAAAAAAAAGAAACAATCTTAATACAATAAATTACATAATATACGCTGATAATAATAATTAAATATGAAACAGTATTAAAAATAAAAATTCAAATAAATGAATGAACATTAAAAACTTGCGAAATTAATAGTATAAATCATGCCTCTGAAGTTACAAACATAACCAGTATACAAAATTATAATATCATTCAAATTAATAGAATATATAGTACAAAATTATTGATGAAAAATATTGTCTTCTCTGTGCTATGCTAATATTTGCTACGAGTATCTTGACGCCATTATGAAACTTAAAAATTGTCTGAAGCGTTTGCAAAATCAATGCATCCGCTCTATTTTTAATATATCTTCTATATGTTCAATCTTTCATACTTTTTTATAGTATTCTTCACAATCCTTGCGCTCCAAAATATCTTGCTAAAAATTACATTAACCTTTCTGATCGTGGTCTTTTGCTGCGTTCTTCTCAGGAGAGAACACTTTCCATTCCTCGACAAAGGACATCATTTCTCAAGTTCTCCAAACTGGAAACTATTTTCAAGAGAAGTGTACAATATTGGATTTTGTCTAAGGAAATAGACCATTGCGGTAAACCACTGCAAGATATTGCATAAATTTAGAAACTTCCAAGCTTGTTGTCTAGATGATAAAAAAATATGATTAAGTAATAATTTTTATTTTAAGTATTTTTTACTACTACTTTCCACTATGTTTTTTTCCAACTCAACACAGGGCCTTAAGACTCCTAGAGTAAGGGATACGTTATTATTTTTGTAAAATATGTATCTTCGCATGAATAAAAAAATATATTTACAATTTTTTCAACGAATAAAATGTGTATTACATATTTAAATTATAACTTTTGACATTAAAAAGGCATACTTTATAATCAGGAATATGTTTTTTTTTAAAGGAATAACCCGCTAAGCCTCTATTTTGAGGCTCTTCAGCAGTTGAGATAGAGGGAAAATGGAAGGAGATAACGAAAAATACGCTACAACACCCAGACCAATTGAGAAAAAAATATTTCTTGGATTTTTTTCTTGCAACTGGCGGGGATCAAACCCGCGACGCCAGTTCCACAGTTGGCTGTCTGACTAACTGCGCCACGGTGCCTGTCGTTTTTGTTTTAATAACCAGAAAAACCTTATGTTATGTTCCAACAACAAACTGTAAATAACGTAACAATCCATTGTTTAAAAAACATTTCAAAGTGAAAAGAAATTATTTATTAATTTTTTATACTTACCCCGTTTAACAGTACCGTTTCAAAGGATAAATATCTCGGCTTAAAATAACATTATGTGTAGGAAAGCACGGTCAGTTTACGTACCTCAGGGGTAATGAAATGTTTTCTTGGTCTGTTGTAAAATTTTCCAAATGATTTCAGATTCGTTACTACAGTACTGTTAGACCGCTCTCTTAGACCTGTGAAGTTTTGTTTTTACTGCCAAAAACAGCGATTTGTGTTGAAATTAATATTCTTTCACGTATAAATATGGGACGTAGGCGTAAAATAGAACAAATCAAATTTTAACTTATTTTCATTTCGGACGGATACAATTTGTGTTTCTGACCCCGTTGCACATCATGCTTTCGTTTTATAAGTTCTTTTGTATCACATATATTATACGAGTATCTTTTCCTCCTAACGCAACGAAAAATTTGTTAGAAAATTCATAACAACTTTCAACATGTTTTTTTAGGAATTAAAACATTATGCTATTTTTTTTTTTAAATCGTACAAATTTTTTTAGGAGTCCCCTCACCATGGGTCCTAAGAAATGTTGTACAATTTATAGTGTTCAAAATTTATTTTATAATGTTCACATGTCGCTCAAATTTATTTTTGTTTCTTCTATGATAATTGGCTTCAGCCAGATTTAGTTTTTTTTTTGCTTTTTATTCGTTAAATGAATTTTATGAGGCATATCAAGCAGTTAGGCAGATTAATAAGAGGGACTTGAAACAATTTTCTCAGTTTTCCGACAGCAGCAGCAGATTAGCATTTTCAGATCTTTTACTTTTTTTTAAACAACTTTTTTATTTTTTTATTTTCGATGTACATGAGAATATGTGTTTCTTTTTTTCCATAGTAATAAGAGTTTTCATATGTTATAGCATTTAAGAAATAATTAGATGTTTATCCTCATTATATGCAAATTATTATTTCTTAAACATATAAACACTCTTATTATATGAAAAAAAAACATATTCTCATGTACATTGAAAATAAAAAAAAATTAAAAAATGTCGACGTAAAAACGCAATAAAATTTAAATATAAAAAACCACGTTCTAAAAGTCAGATTTTCAGCAATCGCCTTTCTCTTGAGCCAGATAAGTTTTTGTTTTATTATACTCGTATTTAATATGAGCATATAAGATGAGCATATAATATTAAATCATATTTGAGAACTTAATTATAAGCACCGGCTGACGAACTGCATTTAATGGAGTTCAGTAGGACTTGATAATTTACATTTTTATTTTTATATGCTTTTGATAAAATAAATTCCGCTTTCTGCGCATAATTTGTAGACCAAATGTACCGTGCTTTTGTCACATACAACATATAGGTAAAGCGATTAGTCTTACGCTTCAGGTGCCAGTCTAGAAACAATGAAACGTTGCAGTTTTAACAACCTAGAACCTTAAGAATGGTAGTTGAACTTGCCAACCACTACATAAGGAGGCAAACTAATCTTAACTCAATTTCCTTATTCAGGTTTTATACCTGAGAGCAGCAATCCACTCAAAACGACTCTAGTTTTGTTTCACACACATGATTGTATTTTTCATCTTCTGGGACTTGACGATTGCAACGTATTATTGATATATATTTACTTTAACCTCTTGTTCCCTGGACAAATATTAAGATTTTTTTTAACTTTTCCTTTTTGAATTATTTTATTTATAGCAAAATAGTGATTACACATTTTTCTCTTTTTTTCCAAAACTGTTCAAATAAATAAAAAAAAAACTCTTGTACAAATTTGTACCATCGGGAAATTACAAAATAATAAGTTGTTATTTTTCCAATACGATATATTTACAAATATAAATGAAAAACCCAGCATTATAATTAAGCCATAAAAATATTGAAAAAATAAACTAACAATACTTTTTAATCATAATTGAAATATTGAGGTTTGAAAAAGAGGAGTTATTTTATATAACTAAACGGGTAACAGTTCTTCGCTAAACTGATCCCCCAACGTCAATTTTTGGAACTTGTTACTTTAAAACAGACGAAACTACTCAAAAATTAACAAATACGTACAGACTTACATCGTACTTATTAGTTACATCAAATGCATTCTCGTAAAGAGATATAAGATATTTTATACCTGAACCAATTTGTATCATCAGGGAGTAAAGGTTCAATAAAGTACTTTATATTTTTTATCTTCTTGATCAGGAGTGAAGATCGAAGATAAGATTCTTCAATTTTATGCAAAGTTTGTTGGAAAAAAACCAATTTTCCCTTTAACTACACTACCATTTTACGACGGATTATATTATTGAGCCCCAAACACAACAGACAGCCCATTATCTTTCATTCCTTCAGATAACCGCTATAAGCTTTTATGGCGTGCTCGAATTTGTGTAGATCAAAAGTGGCAAAGTGATTCACTCCCCATTTAATTACGCAGAAGACGAGTTCAAAACGCCCCGCCGTAAAAGGTTGGATTAATATTATTTTTTTAAAAATTCATTGCTCAATTGAACGGTACACGCTTTAAGTAAACAGTCTTTAAGCTGTTTTTTGAAAGAAAAAAAAATTAGGTACGTAAATGTATCGTAAATAAATCAAATTATATTTACTTTTAAACATTAAATTTCTACTATATCATAATAATACAAGCTTACTCAACGGGTCGGGACCTCAAACTTAGTGCTCCGAAGAAGGCAAAGGCAGTGAAATCGGCTGGCAAGGTTATGGTTTCTGTATTTTGGGATGCACTCTGAATACTGCTCATTAATTATCTTAAAAAAGGATCCACAATCACAGGAAAGAATTATTGTGCATTATTGGATCAATTAAATGATGCAATCAAGGAAAAACGACCACATTTAAAGAAGAAAAACGTGCTCTTTCTTCAAGACAACGCACCGGTTCACACAACATTAGATACGATGCTAAAATTACGTGAAATACACTTTGAATTGGTTGATCACCCACTTTCTAGTCCAGATTTTGCTCTTAGTGACTTTTTTTTGTTTCCAAACTTGAAAAAAGGTCTTGCAGGAAAAAGATTCAGCTCAAACGAAGAAGTGATTACCGAAACTAACGCGTATTTTGAGAGGTTCCCGAAATCGAATTATTCAGATGGTATAAAAAAGTTGGAATATCGTCTTACTAAATGTGTCGGAGTAAAAGGAAACTATGTTGAAAAATTAATAGTTTTTAAAAAAAAAAAGTTTTTTTCCCACTTAAATAGCTTCAGCGTTAAAAAATATTCCCGTATGTAAAATGTTGTCCATCTTCGTTGTAATACATTTATATGTTAATCCCAAAATTACGTTTTTATTTAGTTTTAATGAACTTAAATAAATGTTTAACTTTCCACTGAATGTTAATTTATTTTAATATAATTTTATTTATTTATTTCTCTCTTTAATAATGTTGGTAAGGTTCATTGTTTTATCTTCCGACTAGCTCAAAATTTCGTGCAGGACCTTATTAGTTATATATGTTTTTTCGTTGAATAATGATTAAACTAATAAAATCATTAATAACCCTTTAAAAAAATCATAAAAATTTAAACAAACACAAATCACAAAATGCTAAAACAGTTATTAAAAATGTTTTGGAGATATTTGAAAATTAAAATGTTTTATACATACTATTCGAGAAAGAAAATGTTATATTTTGAGCTCAACTTTCTTTTATGGCAAAATCAAGTAACATTAAGTATCGATTTCTAAGACCTAATGAAATGTGTACATTTAATGGAAAACTTCATCAAGCAGATTATTTTGTTAAAGATCGGAAACAAAATTGGGATAAAACGGGTAAGATTGATTGACTTCGCAACATCCGTTACTTTGAGACTATTCCCCGCCTTTCCTGAACTTAAGGAAAACGTATGGGCTATTTTCTCCTTGGAATAAAAATGCTTCTTTGATAAAATCATCATATGACAAAAAATTCGTTGCATTTTCGAACATTATATTCAATTCATACATGATACGAAAAAAAAAAAACAATTTGAATGTAAAAAGAGGGTAACATTAAAAACCAAGTTATTAGAGTAAAAAAATATATCCTATCTGAACTTTCTTTCAGTAACATGAAATATGTCAATATCTGAAAAGATAGGGTTAAGTAAAGACATTGCTCTTCAAACTGATATATATTACCATTGGCAGGCTGGTTCTGCAAGCAGAAATATAAAAAGGTTAAGTCACTTTGGTTTTTAGGAACATAAAGAAAAATACTCTCCATTACACCTAAGTTAATCGTTATATTTGTCATCATTCTCTTTCCGCGCCTAAGTGCGCAAAGGGCCACTCATTTGTTCACCAATCGAAGATTATTTTGATAATTTTTGTTACATGATGGTAAAATTATCAATTTTACACTTCAGGTGCTAGTCCAGGGACTATGAAATGTTCGAGTGTTTGTTTTATATAAATATCTCATGTCAACCATGTCTAGAATCAAACCCGAGACCTCCTGCACGGTAGGCAAATACGTTGAACATGAATTACACTACGAGGCGGACAACACCTTCACGAAGTATCTTTTTTGGGGGATCCCGGGTAAGTTTGATTCGATCCGACGTTTCGGCTACCATTGCAGGAGCCATCTTCAGGACAAACTGAGAGTTTTGTAAAAAAAAAAATTGTTCATATACTAATAATTTGTTCCGTGTCGCAGTTAGTAGCAGGCGCGAATCCAACTTACACGGGATCACCCAAAAAATATACATATTTTGGCAGTGACCGTGAAAATCTACGCACCTATTTCCCTTCACTAAGGTTTATTATTATACCTTTAAGAGTTTTTGAAATTTCAAAAATGACAAAGGAAATCGCATGATTTTATACATTCAAATAAATTGGAAATACTTTAAAACATAACCTTGAGAATAATGCTAAATAAAAGTAGATATAATAAAATATATATAAAATAGTATTTTATATGTTTAACTGTTTCGTAAACCGGTTTTTAAATAACAGTTTAGAGCAGCGTAGGCAAACAATGTGGTACAAGCAGCTGCTGCAACAGTTTCACAAAAAAAAAAAAAAATTTTACTTTTAACGAAAGACTTGTCAAAATATGGGAAACTGTTTCTGAAATAACAGCTTAGAGCAGTGTGGATGAAATCCATGGCTTACTCCACCTCGCCTGGATTGATTTTTTGTTTTACTGTAAGAGTCGCAGTCATGAGAATGATATGAAAATCTGCTACTCTCTACCGTCGTGGTCATAAGCGAACAGCGATCTCCCGAAACTTTTTTTCTAAAACTGTTTTAGCTGTTTCAGGAGAGTAACTTTTTTTTTGAGAAACAACCTAATAGATTCACCCATGTGGAAAAAAACCATTCCACAATTATTGACCACAAAGTAAGCTACAGATTAGAGCAATATAACGGGCCGTAGGTACATGAGTTGAGAATTTCAAGGCGCAAACCAAACCCACTTATAGCACGTTTGTTGTTTGACAAAAAACCAAACCAAACATTTGGAATGCTTTTGTTCTGTACAATAAAGCTTAAGGACCGCTCTAGAAAATTATTACTCTGAGGTTTTATTCTTTTTTTACCACCGTAGAAACGTTTAAAACAATTTTGTCGCATCGGTACTTAAAGAAATATTTTTTTTTACAAAATGTAAGTTATCTGGACTCTCATTTAAAAACGCTTGTCCAGGATTATGATTCTATTTCACACAAATAACTTTTTTCTTCATCCGCCCAAACACAGACAAAATCACTAAACTTAACTAACCGGTTAACTGCGTCAAAAATAATTCACATTTTAATTTGTGTATAACCGTAAAATACTTTGGATGCTACAAAATTTTTAAAACTTACTGAAACAGTTTTAAAATTAAGGTTTTTTTTATCTCTTAGCAATGCACCTGCGGCATATTTCGCCGGCACTAGACTCCCCTCGCCTTTTATCTTTTCTAGTCGCCTTTACTCGCCACGTTCGGCTTCGCTCGCATTCCTCGTGAATGTGGTAACGAGTCATTATGCCAAAATGTCCCACACTATATTGCCTTTTTAGTAAAAAACTTCGCCATGTTTACAAGCGACTACGCAAATTGTTGCATTCTCTTTTTAGCATTTAAATCAAAACACTCCCCCGCACTAAGAGGTGTTCAAATTTTAGTTAAATTAATTTTTATAGAGATTTGTTAGTCTTTTTTGCAAAGTTCTAGAAGTATTATCTAGATGTGAATATATTATTTGTTACCAAAAGACATGTCCTTTAGACGCTCTTTATATTTCAAAGCTTAATTTCATACATCCTTAAAACTTTTATTAAGTAGAACACCTATTTTTTACGAAAGATTACAAATATTTTTTTGTTTGAACTTCCCCAGATAGCAATTTAAACTTGCCTCAAGCTTGTATCAAGCTTGAAGTATCAAGAGTTCAAGCTTGACCCAAGTTTGAGATTGCAACTCTGTAAACTTGAGGCAAGTTTAAAGCAAACTTCCTAGTTACCATCCAACAAACTTGCATGATGTTTGTTTTTTACAAAAAAACTTGCATGATGTTTGTTTTTTACAAAAAAAACAAACATCATGCAAGTTTTTTTATTTAGCAAGAAAGTCAAATGATGTGATGTCAGATGATGTGATGACAAATAATTTATGTCAATTGACTGGAGATCAGAGTCCGGTGCATTTTTTTCACTCTCAACTCTGAAACAAATAAATAAAACTGTTTTATGACTTACAAGCTTTTCGACTAGTGAGATTTCTCATGGTAAAAAGTATCCGATATTCAAATCAACATTTATTGCAACAAAGGAAAAACATTTTAGGAAGGACATATGGAAGTCTAGGTATTTACTGGGCTTATGTAATGTCATTGGCTGGTTGAAATGGCCACTTTACAAACTGTGTAACATTTAGCTTTCTGCCTATGTTTAAATATATTCATATCCTCAACTCTTCCATCTGTTAACTTTTGTGAAGTATAAGAGCCTCTGGGGTTAAAGTATTGGTTTATTATATCGATATATTATCAACAGCGTTTTTGTTCTGTAAATAAAACACAATTCAATCAATTCAATTCAATAATAGTAAAATGTTTGTGATATTTAATAATTAATCAGTTCATTGAACTATTGTAAGCACTATGCAGTGGATAAGATATTAATATTATACTTATTTTTAAAGAGCTCTTGACAAGACGGTTTTGTCGAGTGACAGTGCAACAAAAACTCATATTTAATGTTTTTTCCTCAGTGGCATATCAATCATTTATACATTAATCTGAGTATTAACACTTTGACAGTATTAAAAGTTTTTAAATCGCCGGAAAAACGTCCAATGATAAATGCGTAATTAAAAATGACATGAAACCCGCGGACAAAAACTGTGAAATAAAAAAAAAATCTATGACTTTGATAGTATTTCCAATCTGAATGTTGTTTGGAATTAACCACTTTTTTGGATATTTGTCATGCACTAACTTAATTCGGTGGCCTCCGTGGTGTAATGGTTAAGACATTTGGCTCACACATGGAAGGTTCTGGGTTCGATTACTGGTGAGAACACAAAAATCAAATGTGATTTTCTTAAGGCTGGGCGTACCGCGCTGTAATTCACCACTGTAATTGGGCCACACGGCTTGTTGTGGTGCCAAAAAAAAATCAGTCTTGTAGAAAAGTCCTGGGATTAAATATAACAGTTTAAATAAAAAAAGGAATTCTCTCCATATTTTTATGTATATGGCAATGTGTTGATCATCACTGTATGCTTTTCGGATTCTGAAATACCATTCTTGACATAACAAGATTCCAGCAAGTTTTGTTAAAACTTGTCTTTTTAAATTTGTCATAACAATATTCCAGCAACTTTTGGTAAAAACTTGTCGCATCAAATTTTCCTTTTCAACCATCCATCAATCTTAAATCAAGTTTCACTGCTATCTGGGTCAATTACGTAGAATACAAACTTTATTGGACTTATTTCTAAATCTAATTTTCAGAAACAAAAAACAGACTGGTCAAAAAAAGAGTGAGTCAATTTTTTTTTTAATAAAATATATCAAAAGAAACATAAGTTTATGAATAAACCCAATAAATTATTAAAAAACGCCTTTTTTTTAATGGGAAGGTTTAAAAACCTTCTTTGCAAAATCTTGTCGACTATCATTTCATCACCATTCCCTTTCCGCACTTAATGATGCATAGGACACTGCATTGGTACACCAATTGCAGCGTATCTTGATCATTTTTTATACATGAAGGTAAAATGATCAGTCTTACTCTTCAGGTACCAATCCAGGGACTGTGAAATATTCTAGGGTAAAAATACCATTTAAAATAAATATTTCATATCAACCATGTTGAGAATCAAACCCGAGACCTCTTGCATGGTAGGCAAACTCGATGACCATTACATCGCGAGACCGATCATTATGTGTAGTGGAAAAAATATTTGCATTTTCAATATTTCGTTATCACCGGATAATTTGAATTACGTCTTTGATTAATTTAATGTAATATTTAGAACATTATCGATATGAAGAAACAAGAAAAAAGTAACAAGAAGACCATAACGACTTTCAAATTTTTAAATGGTTTATTTTCTTCCCTGAATAAGGGCATGAATATTTATATATATCGGGGGCCAATCGTCTAAATAAGCGATTATACGCAACTGAGCATTATATTTAACTTTTGATAAAAATGTTCTATACTAACTTCATTTATGGGAAAATAATTGTTATTTTTTATAAATAACCACCACCCTATACATCTTCTTACAAAAATAAAATATGTATCAAGTGCGCCCTGCGCCTAGTCCGTTCTCTGTAAAAGACAAAACTAGCCGATTACCTCAGCTTATTGCTCCGTAAAAATTATTACACTTTATTTCACATCTTTAACCAGTCGCAGTTTTTTAGTACTAAAACATGCTTACAGATTAGACATATTATTTGAAGACTCTTTATTTGAAAATTTATATTTTGAACATTATTTATATAGGATAGGATACTTTTGACATAATATTATGTATTATTCTAATATATAAAGATAATTTTTTTTTTTCTTTTAAAAAAAACAGTATGAAAAGGAATTATATAACAGTATGTCTTTATGGTTTTTTTTCCGAATGTCTAAACTTAAGAACATTTGGTATTTTGCTTGTGGTAACACGATGTTACATCACCGCGCAAATAAATTACTTTGCAATGTCTTTTAAGAGTTGAGGGAGTGAGATGAAGGAAGTTTGCATCGTCGTTTGCAGCTTAATTTGAATTGCTATTCAAATATAAATTTGGTTTCTGCATTTTTATACAAGTTATACGTTTATGAGGCGTCCATTAAAGAAGAAAGAAGTATGTATATTTTTTAGATACGAGATTGAGGAAGTATGGCGACGTCTTGTATTTCCAAGTACTCATTTAAATACAAACTTTCTGTTAAAATAGATGATTTTTTATTAAATACACCCATTTAAAACAGAGCAAAACTATTTGAAATAGAAACATAGGTCACTAAAGTATCTTACATCAAAATATATGCACAAAACAAGGAAAGAGAGATATATTAAAGGGGGTAGGTTTTTGTTTTCATAAATTTGTATATTTATAAATCGAAATGTTTGGTTATAGGCGTGTTCATGGCTAAAAGTTAAGTTTATTTGGAGTACGAGGACGATCGCGTTCAGACTTATTATTTATTATTAACAAATAACAACAGGGATGGAGAATACCCTCAATAAGGGAATATTGAAGTCTGGGCACATACAGGGCTTATGCCCTGTCATTGGCTGGTTTAAGTGGCCACTTTACACACTGTATAACATTCACCATTTTGCCTATGTTTGATAATCCATATTTCTTTAATTCTTCCATTTGTTGTGTTTAAGGAAGTTAAAGAGCTGAAACTTTTATTGTTGTGAAGAAATTCATCTGACTGAATTATTTCACATACTAGAAAACGCCTGAAAACAATTTTCCAATTTTTAAACTTCTTCTTGGACCAGTTGGTTTCATTATAATATTTGAGTGACTTCAATATTTTCTCATTTAAGGTATTCTCCATCCCTGTTGTAATTTTTAATTTTAATGACTCCCGAGGAGGTAAAATCCAGTTTTTTTGTCTACAAACATTTAGACAAACTCAAATATTGTTATTATTTTTTTTTTGCAATAAAAACCGTTTTTCGTAACTTTAACATCTAAATAACACCTATTTTTTAAAATCTGTTTTCGTATTTCTTTCATTTTTATATAATTGATTTTAAAATATATGTAAATGACGTTCGCTGGGTTAGGTTTGTGGCATCCTTGACCTTTGAAATTTTAGGGTCGATGGGTTAAATATTATAAAACACATTGATCCTTGTCCAAATGGTGACTATGTCCTTGTATTTACATCTTTCGACCGCAAGTCTATGTAATGTAAAAGTACCTCGACGTTTCTTCGTCTCATAGGAGTTTAAGAATGGTCCTTAAAAGATTTAAACAGTCCCAAAAGGAAATCATATTAGATTTTCAACGATCCTTCTTCGGTTTATTCTCAATGTTTAATTTGTTTTTTACAATTATTTTGAAAACTTGCGTATTTTATAAAAAGCTCATTAAGTATTCTAGTCTACAAATTACATATAATATGTATTGTTTCACAGTACAAAAATATTATCAGTTTATAGTAAGTTTTCATTCTACAGTAAAAAGTATCGAAAATATATAATAACGCTATAAATTATTTACTAGACATCAAAATTTAAAATCACGAATAAAAATTAATTGAGTGTTGCATTGAGTAACTTAAGCATAATTCACAAAAAAATGTTTTAATACCGAAGTTCATTAAATCAATTAATTTCTCACAGATCTGTACTGAGTATTTCGCCCCTCATACTCTATTTACAAATAGTTTATAACAACTCTTTTTAATTATTTATAATTAAATTTGACATAATTTCAGATCAGAAAATGATCGAAACTAATAGGTTCAGATATTGTAATAATAGTTGCGATGTTGGTGTTATTTTTTTAATGACGCAGTGTCAATAAACATAAATAATAAACTACTTTTATCTACTTTACCTGTAATATAAAATCATTAAAAAACGTATCCTTACGTAATTTTTGTCAGTGAACAAAATATGCAGTTTAACAGTACTTTTACACGATTTTATTTGGCATTCGTGAAAATTTTATCTCAAGGTTCGATGTATGTTTTCTTAGTCTTAAAATCCTTGGATCAAGCGGTCTACAGAGATTCTGTAATATTGAAGGTGTGGAAACGGCGTTTTCTCATTTGCTTTTATTAGCACATAGCTTCCTTTCGTACAAACTGCATTTGTGGATAATCACTGTCTGCATATCAGAGTATAAAAATTTTCAAGCTTCTCATATAAATTGATGGCGATTTTAGACCTAAACGCAATATTATCAACCGATTTTTGCGTACATTTAACTCTAAATGTTTCATTGTTTTTTTTGTCTCAAAACATTTTTGTTAAAAATAAACCCTTGTTAAGCCTAACAAAGAAATGCGTTTGTTTTTAGTTGTATCAAATTGGGACATGGTTGATATAAAACAGTTTGGAAAACACAAAAAAAAAACAAACTTGTAGCATCGTGGGAAATGTTTTTCGTTTTTAAAGTTAAGTTTTATCACAAATGTATTTTTAAGTCCTTTTAACTTTTCCTTTTGAACACTTTTTTGTATGATGTTCTATCTAAGAGCAAGTTTTATTTTATCTTTAGTAGATATGTCAAAACATTATAAATGTTTTACCACAATTTTAATAGATACTTCATAAACTTTAGAAAAATTGACAGATGATAGACTTAGGTATTCTTTTTGACGTAAAACTGAGTTTTATTAAACATATAAAAAACATTAAAAATAAGAGCATGAGAACCTTGGGATTTTTGCTGCGAACGATACGGGATTTTGAGTCTATAAACATAATGAAAACATTGTATATTGCCCTAGTGCGGAGTCAACTCGAGTATAACTCAGTTATATGTTCAACGTATTACAGGGTTCATGTAAAGGACATTGAAAGAGTTCAGCATAAATTTTTGCGTTTTATCAATTTTAAATTAAGTATACCGATTGAATACATAAATTTCACATACTTAAATGATTATTTAAACATCCAAACATAAAAAAACAGACGAAAATTAAATGACTCCCTTTTTTTGTTTAAAATAATAATATCAATGTTCGATTGTGGTGAACTTATCAATTTGATTAATGTGCGAGTGCCTGGTCGAGTTACCCGATGTAATACTCTGATCTACTGCGGTCCATCATCGACCAATTACAGCGCGAGTTCACCAGTAATGCGGATGCATGTACTCGCGAACCAATATGCTAACAACATCGATGTCTTTTACGTGAGTCTTGTATATTTTAAATATCTATGTATATGTTCCATATCAAATAGAACTAAATATTCTGTTCATATTGTATTTTATAACATTATGTACCTAGCTGCTTTAAACCTTTAACTGCATTTCTTTAGTTTTTTTTTTTCATACCAACTTAACTTCTAAATACAGTTCTAAATTTTATCAATTTATTTTGTATTTTTTAAAAATTAATGTTGTTTATATACTCATCTTCTTTTTTATACCAAATTTACTTCTTAACACTGTTATATCTTTTGTAGCTTTTTATTGTATTTTTTAAATTTAATGTTGTTTATTTACTCATATTTTATATAACTTTCATGTATGGGCGTGAAAAATTGATAAAATAAAAAAAATAAAAAAATGCCTATAAAAATATCGTTCAGTATTTAAAAACTGTTTAAATATTATGTTTTACCGACTTCTGATTTTTCAAGGTGGCGGAAACATCCCTTCAAATGTAAGTAAATGTACGTTAATGAAAGCTTAATACAAAAAAAAAACATCGCGTACAGTGATAAAATAACAGTAATTGTAAAATTTGCTTTGGGTTATTATGGCGTAAAAATATTTACGAAAATTGAGCAATTGGTGTCAAGTTATTTAACCTTTATAAAATGTAATTGTTTTAAATCTTTCAACTTTTTCCGTTTTCCATCAAACGTCCTCTCAAATAATAAACCCATATCTAAATATATGCATTCTCATTTGCAAAATCTCTTTAACCTTTACATAAAATGTTTTTTATCTCCAGATTTATGATAAAACAGTTAAAAAATTATTTGTTATTATCAATATATTTATCATCTTCTTCTTCTTCTTCCATGTCGGTTCTTCAATGCTGAGAATCATGATCACCATGAGCACTTCTAATTAGTCTGTTCTACTCCAGTCTGTCCTCAGCCCGACGTACTGACTCATCAAATTTTAGCCCCGTAGCCACCTTTATTTGGTCTGTCCATCTATATGGGATTCTACCCCGGCTTCTCCTATCTTCAACTCAGCCAGACATTATTGCCTTTTCTAGATTGTCTTTTTCAAGTCTAGCAATATGTCCAAAGAAAGACATTATCCTTCTCAAACAAACCACTGATAAACGAGTTGTAATATGGAGCTCTTCCAGTATCGATGCATTCGTCCTTCTGGCTGTCCAAGGCACTCGCATCAGCCTTCTCCAACATCACATCTCGAATGCATCAATCCTCTTCCTCTCGTAGGCACGCATTGTCCACGTTTCAGCCCCATATAGGAAAACGGAGAATACCAGGGCTTCCACCAACCGCTTTTTTGTGTTTATTGATATATTTCGATCTCGCCAAATCTTCTCCAAACGGTTCATTCCTTCTTTGGCCATTTGAATCTTGCGACCAATCTCAGGTCTGCAACCGCCGTTGTTTAATATAAGCGAGCCGAGTGGTTGTGAGGACATTGGTGCTCGAATCTCAGCTTTTTAGCGATCTTTTGTAATATGCATGAAGGCAAGATGATAAAAATAATCAGTCTCACGCTTTAAGCATTAGTTCAGAGACTATGAAATATATATGTTAGTATATATTTTAAAAAAAGCGTTCTTTTGATTCAAAAATATTTTAATTTTAGGGGCATATTGTTCAAGTGGTTAAAATGGGAACAAATTTTGATAAAGCGAAGTTCATACCTCAAACATCCTCACTCGGAGTATGCGACACTTCCCGACACATTTTATGTGAATCCTGAAATTCCTTGGAATCGATCTCGGCACCTCAGGTATGACAGGAAAATGCTTTAAGCAGTACCTAAAACACGAGGCCTGGTAATCTCTATCCGATTTCCTTTTTAAGATTTTTATCTGATATTTTTTTTCAAGTCGGAAACACTCGTCCAATGTTTTATTTCACTCATAGAAATGTGTTTAGAATTCCTCCTGAATACGGGATATTATTTTTATCATTAAATCCCTATTGGCACCTGATAGTATAAAGGACACTGCATTGGTGAAGGAAATTCAGCATTTGATCAGGAAGATAAGCTTATCAGTCTTACGCTTTGGGTGCCACTCCAGGGGCATTAAAATTTTGTAATGTCAAACCACCTTTTAAGGGAATATTTTTATTGACTCTCTCAGGAATCGAACCCGGGACCTCAATCATACTAGGCAAACGTGCCAATCACTTCACTATTTTATATAAAACATTTTACAAACTTATACATTTTATAAAATATTTCAATTCAATTCATTTATTAAAAATAATACACACATTGTTGATTGATTTGGTGTTTGTTTTGTAGAACTCCATGTTTAAACTTATAATATTAGAAATCAAACACTGATTTGAGTCTACTGAACACTTTATTTTATTGTTTGATCTTGATTTTTGATCTTTAATTATCAAATCATTGTTCGATTTCTAATATTATACATTATGCTACATACATAACAAACCAAAAATTTAAGACATACATACATTATAAAAAGACAAAATATATAAAGATACTCTAAAATAGGAGAAGAATCCTGCTCTGGAAAACCCTTTCGGATACATGGAACAGATCAACGTCCAGAGTGATGTTGTTCAGCATAGCGGTAGCCCTTCCAACAGGCATAACCATCGGAATATGAAACAATCTATGCTGACGCTGTCTAAGGTAATTATCTGGATCATACAAACCAATGCTCATCATAATTTAAGAATTATCGATCAAACTGCTCAACAATTGATAAAAATGTGTAGTCAAATACACAATCCTTCTAGTCTCTGAACTTTTGTAGCCAAGCATACCCCGGAGAAACTCGGTCGGGTAGAGCCAAAGATAATACCCGCACTCTCTCATGTAGAGATATCTCAGAAACTTATTTTTGATTTTCTCAATCATAAGAGAGTATTTCAGTTCATGTGGCCCCTAAATCATCGAGCCACTCTCGAGTCTACTTCGCACTGAGGATTTGTGAAGAGTTCTCAGTACGCGGGTATTTTTAAAAACCCTGGCTGTACGCAGAAAAAATCCAAACATCTTCAATGCATTACTATTGATTGTCTCTATGTGTTCATGAAATGTCAGGGTGCTCACAAATCTATCGCCCAGATCCTTAACATTAAAATAATGGCGGGTATATTACCTTAACGCAATTTTTTCCTACCTACCCAATCTGTTCAGTTTAATAAGATAAAATGTAGGTATATGGACATATTCTAGGTATATTAATAGATTATATGTACATATTTTTTGTAGAAACAAAAATTTACTAAAAATCTACACTGTACTATGAAGAGAGGCAAGGGAATGGGCAGGAAAGAAGGAAAAGAAAGGGAACACTAAAATATTCCGATCACGAGGTTTTAATCTTGATAAGAATGTAAATAAAGAAAGGGCGAGGCGTCTCACACTACAAGGCGGACTTTTCTGCACTGGGTTTCGCTTTTAAGGATTTTTACCCGAGAGTAGTCATCGAGTCAAAAACACTTGTCCAGGATACCGGTTCTCTTTCACGCACAAAACTGTATTCTTTATCCGCCGGGACACATTAAAACTATAAGAAAGATATAATTTTAATTGTTATATTTATTTTCAGGCCTGGACTTTTCTGTAAGACAGCTTTTCATTCTCAAATAATGGTTTTCATATTTTTGCCCTTCGAGTAAAGTACTTTTAGGGCATCCCAAAACTAAATCTCTCGGAAGAGTTAAAATATATTTTATAAATAAATTTATTATAATACATTATTTATTCGATACCATTTTGGAACATTCTCTTTGGCATTTTACCAAACGACGTTCGCGTATATTTCATGAAGATATCTTAATAATATTGCTATGGCTTTTTGTGTTTTACGATTGCCGTATGGTAATAAACAAAAGCGCTTTCCGGCCCTTTTTTTGCAAAATTCTATAAAACATTCAAGATGATTTATAAATTAAGCCATTTATTTTTTTAAATCAAAACATAACAATCAATCTTTCAAATTATTTTTTTTAGCGAAAAATTCCGTGACGCGGAACCTGCAAGTTCTTTTTGTACTTATAAAATGTATTTGTTTAACCCGCCTGTTCCTGTGATTAAACTGGCGCGGCGTTGCAAATTGCACTTAAATAACTCTTAAAGGGCTGTGGTAAAAAAATCCCCTGCGCACGGTGATGCAACATCGTGTTACCTTAAAGACGGAATATTCCGAAGTTCAGACATTTAAAGAAAAAAAAAATCGTTAATTTATCCTCTTTGATAATTTATTTCCCTACTTTAAAAAAAATAAAAATACAAGTTAGCTCTGTTTTAGCAAAATTAATTTAAAAAAACATAAATACGCTGATCATATTGCATGCGTGCACCCCCGCTTACTGCTAATGACCGACTGAATACACAAACACCGGCCACAGAACAGCATCCCTGTCTTCATAGCAATGAGTTCTATCTCACACTCTCTCTTATATAGATTTCTCGCTGTATTGGGCTTCTGCAGATTTATTCAAATTTTACCATCAAAATCCGATGTGAAAATGTCCACTTGAAGATTACAATACATCTTTTTAAGATATTTTGCATTTGCATTATTTTAATTACTTTATTGATAATAAGTTCATGTTTCTGTAGCGTACATTGAAGAACGGTTACATAATTTATAACAAATTAAATTTGTAACTTAACAACCAACGAAAAATCGCTAAAAATAAACTAATATACTCATTTTGCTTTTTCATTTATTGTGAATTTATTAAACGCAAAGTTCAACAATAAAAACGCCTAATTTTCGGCGTTTTGACTTGACTTTTAACTAATTAAATTTAGTTTTGGTTTCGGCCGAAACTAGAAGAGAACAAAATATTAGTTTCGGTTTCGGTAAAAAATCTTGTTTTGGTTGGTCACTTAAGTTCAATGAAACGGACACCAATAAGTACAATAAAACGGACATCAGGTTTATGGTATTTTTGTGTCTATTTCGTAAACTCATTTTATTTTAAGATATTTTCTATCCCAGTTCTAATTTGTTAACATATTTTATAGCTGCCATGCAAGAGGTCTCGGGTTCGATTCCCAACATGGTTGATGTGAAGTATTTATTTAGAACTTTGTTTTTACACTGGAATATTTCATAGTCCCTGGACTGGCACTTGAAACGTAAGATTAATCATCTTTACTTCATGCGAAAAAATTGATCAAGAAACTCTGTGATTTATGTGCTAATGCAGTACTCTATGTACCACTAGGTGCGCAAAGGAATTAAAAAAATGTTACAAAACAGCATTGAGGTACGAGTACATAAATAGAGTAAGCATGAGCGTTCGAAATATGATCCCTTAACCTGCGGCCAATTGGTATATGTTTGATAGAATAGACTCTAGCCTGTTGTGAGCAGTCCCTGACTATTTTGAACTTTTATCTCCTCGCAATTACTAAAATGCCCACATAAACGCTAAGATACTGATTGGAAAAATTGATCTGGAAAAGCGATGGTATAACCCAATAAATATGTTACTAGTACTTATTATTCGTGAGTCATCTCCTGTCTCTGTCCTGCTCAATTAGTCGGGCAAAACGACAAAGAAAGGCGACGCGTATATGGAAGGAAGCGACATACTGAATATAACTAACAGTAGACCGATGTAAAAAGTCCGTGTTTTTTCCTGTACTATGTGTTTTGCTTGCCAAAGTCGACGTGATATGACGTGACGACACTTGCTCCCTCCGCTGTTCATTCCTTTTCCTTTACGGACGACTTTTTAGCTCGGATTTGTATGTAGTGTCATCTCCATACATTGTATATCAATACAATACAGACACATTTTACTTTAAAATATTACAGATCATGAGTTCTAAACAAAGGAAAAAGATACGACCAACGTTTTTATCCGATTCATAATTTGAGGGATTTTGTTCATCATAATATACTCTTCTAAATACAGTTATATTCATTTTTACACTTTTGTATTGAATTTGTATCATTTACGTACTATGTGTACGTATTTCGTTAATTGTATTTGAGTAATAAATTACTGTGGCTCACATTATTGGCGTTCGGTTTCTCAACAATTTCAACCGAAAATGATAAACGTTCATTGGAATTTCACCATCATCTCAACCTGACCCAATCTTTCTCCATAGACGGAATAATTTAAGATATTTCACGTCAAGTACCTATTTATTGTGACAGGTATGAAACAAAGTGACAAAATATTTCCACCAATATAAGATCAAATCGATTACGTTTTTTTATTCGTCAAAATGGTAGCCTTTATTTTTTGATACCCAATTTTAATTTGAAAGCATCGTAAACGAAATAAAAATATGTTTTGTATTTTATATGTGCACAATATTATGTCTGCTCTCTGTTATTTGAATCTTTATAAAAAATAAATGTCTGAGCACTTGATGACAAACTTTTATTTCGGGACATACATGTTTTAATACTTTTTATGTATTTATATTGTAATAATCAGTGTATTTTATCGAATATATAATAATAATACAAAAAAAAATAATGATTTAACAGCAATAGGAAAATAGGAATGAACGTCTTTCCCAATATTATTTTGACAAAAAAATGGGTTGTTTTTAATTGTAACATAACTAACAGTATTTTGAGTGTATCCAATCATTTTTTTTGTAAAAATAAATGTTTGTTTGCTTTTGATTTACTCATTTGTATTTCAATTTTGGGACCATAGCATAAAACTGATCATTTTACCTTCGAGTCACAAAAATGTTCGTGTGACCGTTAAAAAATCGCATACCTATCAGTTTTTTTTTTAAGCATTTGTAAATTTTATTTATTTATATATTTAAAACTGCATGTACAAGAATAAGTGCACATTTGCGGGCTTATTGCTAAATGCAATAATTTAAAGTCAACCACAATTGTTGTATTTAAAATTATATAAACTCTTATAATAAACAATAAACCACTACAACAAATTTAAAGTTAATCTAAAGAAATTTTTTGAACTCGGGTAAAAACAATATTAAATTTTAATTAGTATGAATGTATTATTGTTTTATGTTTTTTTTAACATACCGTAAAACGGGGTTAAATTGCACCATCAAGGGTAACATTGCATAAAAAAAAAAAAAGTTTTTAGAGACACCTGTTGTCATTGCTACTAACTATAACTCATTGTTTCTCCAAATATTAAATGGATGTCACTTTTCACTCTTACCTAAGGTTATTTTCCATTCAATATTGTACTTTAGTACTGAGTGATCAGCGGTTTGGGTAGGTTGTGCAGTTTTTATGAATAATTTCTATAGGTAATTCTTATCACATCTTCAACAGTGTATATCATTCTAAGGTGAGTAAAGTGGTTTCGTATGTTGAATTTGGTCATGTATTTGATAATACCAGTATTTCTTACTAAATTTACCAAAAAATATTTTTACTGATTTATTTTTTGAAGTCATCTCATTTTCAACGAATTGGGGGTTAGATTGCATCAGATGCAAAGTTACCCCATTTCTTTTTTTTTCAAGGTGAACTTTACATATTTGAGTTATTTATTAAAAAAAATGTTTTTAGTTATGGGCAGAGTATATAAAAGAAAGGTTGGAAGTAGGCGATATGCAGATTACTCACCGGAACAGCTTCAGGCATGCTTAAATTCAATAAAAAATGGAGATCTATCATGGAGAAAAGCTTATGTCAAGTATGCAATTCCTTACAGAACCATTGCTAATAAATTGAAAACAAAACATACAAACAAGCCGGGGAAAAAACCAGTATTCACGAGTACTGAAGAGTTCAGCCACTCCTTGATCGTATCTCTCAAAGGAACGTCTGTGAAAATGCTGTTAATTCAGCATTTTTAAATGTTCTTAAAGCAACTAGAGAAGAATCTGTAGGTGCGAACAAAACCATCAGGCGAAAGAAAATTAATGTTGAAGCAGGAAAAAGTATTGCCCATGAAGAATTATTTCATGCACCGGAAACCACAACAGTCTTTATTCGTCAGCAAATGCAAGGCAAAGAAACTGGCACAAGAAATAGCAGGTGAAATGATTTTACAAGACTCTTCAGATGATGATTGCGAAACATATCGTGCTCTAATCCTGACCGAGGAAGAATCTGATAAGGAAAACAATGAACATTTATCCCAAAAGAATAACTTCAAGCCAATTAATCGGCAAATCGGCTCATTTGTAGTATTTATGTATGAAAATGAGCTTTACCCTGGCGTGATTGAGGGCTTTAATGACGATGGAGCAACAATCAGAGCAATGATCAAGTCATTGAAAGCATGGAAGTGGCCAAATATCAAAGATGAACTATTTTATGAATGGGTTGATATTATTGGAGGCATAAATCCTCCTCAGAGGGTATCAAAGCGTGGATTTTTTACGATCCCAGAGCTAAGTATTTTTTATTGAGTGTTTTTTTTTTGTATTTTAGTTTGATCATTATGTATTTTTTTATTATTATTATTATGGATAAGTTATATAGCGCCATTTTCGTAATAAAATACCTCAAGGGCGCTTTACATGGTGATTCTATTGTTAAGTTAATTTAATTTAAGCTTTTAAATTTGTAATTTAATTAAAATAATTTATTTTGTTGTCACGTGCTACGGATTTATTCAAATGATTTAGAGAACAAGTGGGTTTTAAGTTTTTTCCGAAACATCACTTCATTTTCACAGCCTCGCACCTCTGCTGGGAGAGCATTCCATGCCATAGGGCCTGCGACCGCAAATGCGCGTTCACCAAATTTAGTGCGCTGTTTGCGTAGAGGTATAATAACTTTTCCTCTCGCCGTAGACGTAGCTGATCTAAGTGTGAGACGCCTATTATATATGTTAATTATGTGAAAGCATCTAAATATTTTAAGGGTGATTTTTATTTTATTTTCTTTGTGATATGCGTGTAGGTAAATTTAAATAAAGTTATTAATCAGAACACCTGAAATTTGTATTTTAAAATGTTTTCTGAAAATAATGCTAGATTCGGAAGATGCCTGAAACTGTTTTATGGGGTTACTTTCCATGTCCATGTGGAATCTATTAAGATACTGAAGGAAAAAAAAAGTGATGCAATGTCACCCCGCCCTCGGGCTTACTTTGCATCATTTTTCAAAAAATTATAGCTTGTATATGAAACTACAAAATATACTTATAACCACAAAAAAGTAAAGGAAATATATTATATAACCATGACATTTATTGTCAAAAACACTACTCATCTCCTCGATGAAAAAAATCATTTTAGCTGAAAAGTTATTAAAAAGTGATGCAATTTAACCCCGTTTTACGGTATCCTATGTTTTTAGTTTTCTTTTCATGTACTCGTATTTAAAATTATATAAACTTTTAAAAATAAACAACTAAAACAGTGTAAGTTACTCTCCAAGCACAAGAGTTAGTCTCTTTTTTAGAGAGTTGCAGTGATAACCTTTACTGGATGTGTAATAGTAGATATGTATAATTTTTTTTTAAATGTACCTTTGAAATTTATTAACAAAAAATATATAAAAAATAGACTGGTTTAAAAAAAAAAAATTGTACATTAAAAAAATATTTAAAATATGGAGATTACATATTCACATAATCAATTGAAAATAACAGCTGTTTTAAGTCGGTAGATAAAGCTTGCAATTGATTGATGAGAAATGTGGAAACAGGTAATGAATTTGGAAGAAGGCTGAAAAGGGATGCTATTTTGTTTGTTACAATTTATATTTATTAAAAATATATGAGTAACAATGAAGTCGTTAAGCGGTTCAATTTGTTAAATCGAGATAAATGATGGAAATGTAATTTGGACAAGCAATTTGCCCTAAAACGTGTCGACGCCATTTTGCGTGTCGAGTATCAATTGCTAGTAATTGCTGGATATATATGCCACATAGACTGATACATTATAGCAACGACCCGCAACAAACGCTTTTGCCACATACGCCATTTTGCCAGTGGCAGTGGCGGCTCTTATAATTGTGGCGGCTGTTATTTAAAAAGTGAAATAAATAAATAAATAATAAAAAAACAGATTTTTAGTGTTTTTTATAAATGCCACGTGCCCAAGATGTCCCCTGTTTATTTGCATTACACCTTTTTTAGCTTACAGAGTATGCAACTGGAGGCGCAATGCAGAAATCTAGATGAGGATTTATATGATATTCGTAATGATAAATCATAAGGACTTGTCAAGAGAAGTAACATCACACATAATAGATATAGTAATAGTATCAATGAAAGCAAGACATCAAATGCTCAACACTCTTCAAATGAATCGGAAAATCGGTTGACGAACTACAACAGTCCGCCTTCTTCTGGAGTCCGTCACTAGAACAAATGCGGAGAATCTCCTAAAATAGACCACAACCGAAACATCCCACCCGATTGCGATTTTCCAGAGTACCATAGTCATGAGTCCCAAACATACGAAAAATATACAAAAAAAAAACGTTTTCGAACCAACGCAGAACTCTTTTTTCAATTGTTTCGCCTTATACCAGATATACACAATATACGGATCTCGAATTATCATATATCGTACATAATTTTACTACACATTCGCCTGCCTAATTCAGCCTACTTTCTTGTACATACTTTTTTTCCGATTCCATACTTCGCTTCCACAAATAAGGTTTAGCATCAGGACTTTATTAAGAATGACTAATTTTGCTTCCTGCGACAAGCGTGTATTTATCAAAGCTCAATGCGAAATTACCATTTTAAAGTAGCACATACCTAAATTGGATTACAAATAATGTTTCTCTTGTTTAAACTAATGCGGGGTTAACTCATTTGTTCTTGTTAAAGGGCCGTCCTTGTATTTTGTAACACCACTATTTCATTTGACGCCCAACTTTGGACGCGGCCTAGAACCAGGAAGAGCCCAAATTATTATAAGGTCACATAGCGTAATCGGATTAACAGCGCCAGAGCGAGTAAGACGCATGCGTCATTTTAGTGGCCATGTGCCGTTTTGATTTATTAATGTCCTGATTGTCATTTTAGGGTTAGTTTCAGCGAATAAGCGTAAACAATCATAAACTTTCTTGGAATTATTAATGTATATTTACTCATGAAACATTTTGCAGAATTATTTATTTTTTGCAACGAAGAAGGAAAATATTTTGTAGGAGAGAATCTGGCAGTCTAGGCATTCTGCTTTTTTTTAAGTCTCAAACTATCTCTAAATATTTAAAATCTAATCAAAGAACAAGTAGGAACATAAAAAAATAAAATCATATATTAACATTTACATGTTTGTAATAGAGGCCTCCAATTTGATAATTATGAAAATTGAGAAATTTGTCAGGCTGTCAATAATTTCATCTCCATCATTAATAACCAAATTGAATATTTCAATAACAGTATTTTACTATAAATAAATCATAATATAAAATATTATTTAATGCAATACCCACCACCACTCTCTTATTCTTTTTCTTGGAATGTATAGCCTGGACGTAAAATACTGATACATATACATACTTGAATACATACTTGAATACATACTTTAATATTTTTTTCGTCTATTGAATTTCGGAGTTCTTTATTACTTTTTACGATGTTTTTTTTTTAAATTCCATTTTTTTCAATATGTCGTATTTCTAGGTTTTTTATTAAAAGTATTATTATGTTTAACACCTTTTTTAAAAATATATTTTAAAATTTATTTTCTCTTTATATATATATTTTTTATGCATTAAACGCCCATGGGAGCTTTTATAATACACATTTGCTTATATAGTACACAATTAAGTCAATAAACAGTAATAGGTAGCATTTATACAAAGGTTTAAAAGTAAATTCAATAAAAAATGTTCAAAAATATACAATAGAAGTCATTGAAAAGTAGGTATATATACATATACACTCACTGTGACGAATAAATTTGAGTAAATACGTCGTCACATATTTTGGAAAGGGTCAATTTGGTTTTCTCTATGATACGCAACCATCGCGTCATGTCATTTTTTGTGTTATGGTTATCAACCAAACGAGAAGCGATCGGTGGGAGTGAAAATCCGTGACGGCACGACAATCATTGAACATCATTTTTGAAACAAATAATTGATAAAATTTGAATTTGACAGGTTCCCTTTTTCCACTGTATTATTCATTTTAATTATGTTCTGAAACTTTGGAAACGTGTGGCGACTCGCCATGCGGTCGCCCAAATATTATATTGAAACATGTCACCTTCACTGAAAATTGATTCTGGGCATATCAGATAACCCTTTTATTACCCTGTGACCAAACAAAAATGTGCCAGCTTAAATATGTCTAAACTGCCGCCATCTTGAAGCGCGAGTTATGAGGAATGATTTTGGTGGTGTAAGAAATGTAAATTACCTCGCAAAAGAACTTCTCGGGTCATTTAAATTTCCTTTTTGTACGTCGCAAGTTGATGCAAGCCACGACAAGATTTATTTATTCAAGCGAACTACAAGTTCATGGCTTAGGACATTTTTTTACAAAAATATTGAAATTAGTTCTGATTTCATACCGGTGTAAATTTAGGAAGCCTAATTCAAGTGCGAACTTATGAGGAATCTTGAACCTAACCTGTATGGAACAAATTTTCTTTAAGAAGATTATAATAAATATGAAATTTAGATGATCTCAACGAAGATAAACACTACCGTAGAGCATTTACTTAAATTCGGTAATGTTATTTTAGAGGTTGAAATTTTTTATACAAACAAAAACATTAATTAAATTTTATATTGAATTTTTAAAAGTGAATTCACTATGCAAGATAACAGATTAGTTAGGATATCAGAGATCGAATGTAATTATTCAACAATGGTATTCCTTTTGTTCTTAAAATAAAGTGAAAATTTAAATTACTGAATAATTTGTATGGAATTCTACCCTGCAAATTGGCACATAACTTGTGACGTGTTTTGTTAAATCGTTCAATTGTCCAATGTAACTGTTAGCAGGGTAGAGAGTCAATTCAAAATTAATAAATTCTTGTATAATTATTATGATATTTAAAAACTCCGTTTATATGAATTTAGGATGAGCTTTCCATAAAGTATATTTTGAAAACTTCTTTAATATGAGTTTAAGATGAGGTTTTACAACAAATAAAAATATTTTAATATAAAAAAGTATTTTATTTGAAGCTTCATCTTGCGCGCTGTTTACATGGAATGAGAGGGGTATATTTTGGTACAATTTACGCTGGTTTCATGTTTTACTTGACTAATCTGGTCGATGGGTGAGGAAGTTTGAGTTGGCGCTTCGCTCCCGGAATTTTCCCATCACAACACATATTTTTAAAAACAAATAAAGAGAGGTTATTTCATCAATATAATAACTAAGGAGCAAAGGAGTGACTAATTTAAACATTGTTTTTACTTATAACTTATAATATGTTACTTGACATAATATTTTATTTAAGTAAAGCGGGCAAAGTATTAACACGACAATTGTTTCGACATTTGACTAATCCATCTTCAAGGTTGAAGTGAGGGATCAATTTTATGGCTAGAGATAATTTCGATTGCGTTCGATGGGGATCATGTTAGGGTCATGTTAGTATCTGTGTTAGGACTTTGCCAGTAGTGTCTTGATTATTTGATGTACTTATGTGCTTTAAAATGCCTATAGTTGTTCCTATATTGCTTGAGTGCATGTTGTATAGGGCAAATTCTACAAATGTTTCCTGTATGTTTTGAGGTTTTGTGTCGTTGTTACATTACAACGTTCTTCTTCCTTTCTTGTAGTCTCTGTTTATTACGGAACACCGATGCTATAACTACCCAGCGCGCAGCGTTCGGATAACGAAGGGCATTCGGTTTCGTACGGTTCCACTCGGAACTTGGAATCATTCGGCTTCTAGCTCTCTTACCAGTCACATGCCATTGTTAAAAGGAACTTATATAAGATTGTTTTAAAGAAGAAATGGAGTTATTATTTATAAGAACCTACAAAGTGATTTTTGCGCCTGGAGTGTATAGGATTCAAGCCAAAGATTTCACATTTCCGAAATGGGATCTGGAGCGTGCAGCCGTGGTCTCAATTTGGAACTAACACTGTATTTCTTCACTGTCATGCTGAGTGATTGTACTGACCATGTGTATATGATCAATCACAAATTGACAATACTGCAACGAGGGGTACAATGAAAGCTTTTAATATTTCTATGTTTTGTTATTTTCTCGGTTTGATTGTAAAGAAATATTACATTTTCGATTGATTAGTTTAAAAAAATTGAGAGTGAATATGCGAAACTGAAGAAAGTCTTTATGACCAGTTTTAGGAAAGAGTTAGGTGCATTTATTGTAGTCCATCTTCAAGTATTTATTGAATTTGGTCGAGCCATGTCTTTTTCGGGCTTTCTTTTCTCTGGATGCATAAACACTTGCATCGTCAATCTTTTTAGCTATTCTTTCACTCTCGATTCGCTCTACATTTGTCTAAGAAGTCGCAATTCGACAGCATTTAGCCCATTTTATCCTTGTTTTTCGACCGGCGCGGCATGTTCAAATGATTATTTTTAAGTTTCTTGGACTTTTATCACAGAAACGTCAATTGAGTTCCACATTAAATAGTTACGAAAAGAGACTTCAACACTTTAACATCAAAACTTAAGAAACTAAAAGAATGGTAAATGACTTGTTATATTTATATAGGATCGTAAATGGTAAATTGGAAAGTTCAAACTGTTTAAGTACTATAAAAATTAGTGTTCCTAATGATCATACCTTAAGAAACCCAAAAACATCCCATACGAATTCATTTAAGAACGATTTGTCCTTCAATCCAGTGTCAAGAATTTGCAGATTATACAACAGCATTAAAAACATAGAGATCGACATTTTTGAGGCTGAATTGTTTAGGTTTAAAAAGTATATACAAAATGCGTTTTTATATTGATTTATTATTTTTTTACATTTAATTTGGATAAATTACATTGCTAGTTTTGTTTCGATGAATATTTTGTTTATTGTTTTTTTTTTTGTATTTTATATATTTTTTAAAATTAGTTTTATATTAATGAATGATTTTTTAGAAATAATTGAATTTTCATTGTTAATTTTATTAAAATATGTATTTTATTATTAATTCGTACAATTTTGGCAATTTTTTCTCAATTTTTACAATAATTTACATTCAATTTAATCATTTATTTTTCTCATTTTATGTATCTTGTTAGTGTTTACATGTAATTGATAAAAAATAAGTAGTGACTATTTTTTTTATTGTTTCAATATTTATGTGTATTATGTATTATTTTTGATTGCTTTAAAACCAGAAAAAAAAAAAAAAAAATTACACAATCTAAATTCGAACCAGTTATATAATTAACATTTTTTATGTCTCGCGATAGCAATGAAACCGGCTCTGGTTATTACGCGTTTGTGGACTTAATTTTTATTTGTCTTTTATTCCTATGAAAAAATACAGCCAATCACCACTAATAATTTACACAAAAAAAATTTAACGTTTTAGAAGTCCTTTGTTAAGAGTTCTTTATCATCTCCGAACATCCGAATTGGCACATCACTGTCTGCGCTTATCTTTATTTCTTGAAATCCTTTTCTCATTGAGTTTCTATCCTGATGGATGCTGTCCATCCATCTTGTATCTTATCCCTAGACCTGCTAACGAGATTACTTTCTCATTGGTCCTGAAACTGCATCTGTAATTCGGATTTATCTTAAATTTGTCCAATTTCGATTTGCAAAGGATTCAGCAGAGGGTTATAAATGGTGATAACTATTTTTTCAATTTAAGTTAAAATAAACAATATTTTAAGTTTGTCCAAATTTTTGTAGACAAGGACTGGATTCAACTCCCTGGGGAGCTGTTTTTATTAACATATTACAACAAAGATGAAGAACATTTAAGAGAAGGTAATATAGGAGTCCAGGCATCTACAGGCCACTTTACACACTGTGTAATTATTAATTGTATTAATTGTAATGTGTAAAAATTTGGACCAACTCAAAATATTGTTGATTAATTACCTGGTCCATGAAGAAGTATAGAAATTGAAAAAAAAATATTTTCAGGCGCTGCCTAGTATGTAGGTGAAATAATTCAATTTGATGAATCTCACCCGCATAAATAAAGGTTTCAGCTCTTTAACTTCACAAACATCAACAGATGAAAGAATTGAAGGAATATAGATGTTCAAATATAGGCAGAATGGTGAATGTTACGCAGTGTGTAAAGTGGCCACTTAAACCAGCCATTGACAGATCATAAGCCCTGTAGATGCCTGGACTTCTATATTTCCTTCTCTTAAATGTTCTTCATCTCTGTTGTAATATGTTAATTTAAAATAGTATACATATTTTTTTTTATTTAACTTTTTGTACTTAATGTTATTTGTCCATATTGCGGGGTTATTGCCAAATGGCAATTTCTTCCAACCAACCAATAAAATAAAAGTTTTATTTTTATAATTCAAGTAACAGAACATATATTCAATATTAAAAAGCTAAAAATATAAAAAAATAGAAATATTGAAATATGTAATAAAAAAAACAAACAAATAAATACCTAATGTGCAAAAATAGAAACCGTTGCGAAAAAAATTTGCTGAAAACATACATTTATACTAAACCTTTTTAATTAACTTCGTCGGCCAACAATTAAAAGCATTTTATGGCTGATTTGTTAATTAAAAATTAAATTCTGTTACTTGAATTATAAAAATAAAACTTTTATTTTAGTGGTCAGTTGGAAAAAAATGCCATTTGGCAATAACCCCGCCAATGTACAAATAACATTATATACAAAAAGTTAAATAAATAAAAAAAAAAAACAAAAGCTACTATTTCGATGTTATAGCAGGCTCTCGCATAAATATAAAAGATGCCTGTTCTAGAGACCCTGCTTTTATTAATAATGATTTTTTTGAATTATAAATGAATATATTTTAGCAATATTGTTATTAAACATACAAAAAATCTCATCAATAAATGAGAATAAGTATATCATGAAAGAATATCCTAGTTTCTCTTTCCATACTTTCTCTAACCAACCTTTCAAGATATGTTTTCTTGTATTTCTCTTAATTTCAAAGATAAGGTTTTTTTTCTTTTAAGTTCTTTAACTCAAATTTATTTTGAACCCTTTAATTCTAAGCCATGGTTATAAAACTTGTAATTTTTTCTTTAAATTTTATTTAACATATTTGATTTTATCATAAATTATTTTTGTGTATGTGAAATAAAACTATAAACCTGGACAAAAGTTCTCGACTTGATGGCAACTCTGTAGTATAAATTTTGGAAAAGAGGTATTCAGGTGCAAAAAATTCTGCCTCGTCATGTTATGGCTGGTCTACTCGCTTACCATCAAGAACCGGGTTCAATCCCAGTCAAGGTTGGCATGTAATATTTATTTGAATGGTGGTTTTACACTGAAATATTTCACTGTCACTGGACTGGCACCTGAAGCGTAGCGCTGATCTCTTTACTTTCATAAAACACATGATTGTGATGTGCTTCTTTTCGTGTACCAATCCAGTACCGAATACACCATCTGAAATGGATAAGGGGTATGATGATGTTGAACATATTTTTAACCTGTTTAATTTTTGTTTCAGGTAAGATGGAGTTATACTGGCAATGCGCAAATCTACCAGCTTATGTGAGTAAATACGCATTATATATACTTCTTAGTATTGTAGAAATATTGTTGGTTCATAAAAAATGCATTAAAAAAATCTTTGTACAAAAGATTTTTTTAACATAACTTATCTTTTTTACTGTTATATTTCGTTTTATAAAAGGAAAATGTGCCGTATAGTAAATAATATAACCATGATTTGGTCAAATTTGTCTTTTAAATAAACGTCACTATGAATGTGGTACTAAACTAAACTAAAATAGCAAAATACAGACCTTTGTAATAAATTTGAATACACAGAAATAACTCAGTTGATTGTATATTTATGACACTCTTTCTTTATCCCGAATAGTTAGGCTCTCTAGGAGATTGTTGGCTAAAAGCTCTCAAACGAAATGGTCTACCAGTACCAACAATAATACCAACAATGTCTGCGGGAGATCCTGGCACATTTCCAAGATAGTGGAATGGGCCAATTTCTGTAGAGCATTAAGTTAAGTGGTGTGATAGGGATGTGTTTACATGGAAAAACACGAAAAAAACATTAATTCCTTCGCACTTCTACGACTGTGGTTCTACGAAGTTTGCGCGTTATAATTTCATTTTCGCAAGAAAACTATCTGTAGAGAAATAATAATGTATCTAAAAAAGATTTATGGAAGTTCAGGCATTTACTATAATCAAACGCTGGTTGGTTTTAGAAGGTAATTACTTTGTACCGCGCGTACCATTTACAGTTCTTCCCATAATCTATATATTTTTTTAAAATTTGTACCTATGTTTATCCCATAAAAAACACCCGCAAGAATGTTAGAACCAGGTTTTAGTCCCATACAGGTGTCGCGAAATCAAGGATTAGAGGTCCGAGGCTCGGTCTTTATTTCTAGACAATGGGGTACTGGCAAAAGTTTACTTTCGACCTAATAAAGCTCAGCCAAAATTAATGAGGGTTATCACTAAAACCCTCACAGGAAACTGCAAATTTAACAAACACCTTGCTTAAATAAACCTTTCCGAAACTTCTAGATGTAGATTCTGCAGAGTAGATGAAGAAACACTTAAACACATTTTATGTGAATGAGATGCTTTACATCGTAAAAGAAGCCGCACCTTCGGGGTACCACTGGTTAAATGCAAGAATGTAAAAGAACTCGCCCCCTACCTAATAGCCCGATACTTTAAGGATCTGGGCATGGACAGGGAGATTTAGAAAAATGAGAACTCTCGCGTTCTACACAGCAGCTGGCTCTTTAAAGACCTAGGCTTGGAGGACGAGAACTATTCACGAGGACCAATAATAATTGATCTTCACAGGCCCCAGTGACATCGGCAGCTTGTATACCACGGACCCTTTACCTTTAAGAATAAGAACAGGGCCGATTTTTATTTCCTAATTATAAGTTTTTACAACTCTTTGAAAGTGACCTACAGAATAAAATATTTCAACACATCGTAAAAATGATTTTGTGAAGTAAAACGCTGAATTATAAAATCAAATTATTTTTGAAACTCGTTGATTTAATCATGAAAAAAAATAGCGCCTTTATTACATTAGGATATTTTTGCAAATTGAAAGGGACGTTGAAAATACTTTAAATATTAAGAGCGGATTTTTACAATTCTGATGATATAAAAAAGAACGGGTTTTCATTCATAATTTTTGGGTATAAAAACGAGCCCATTTTAAACGGTTTGCAGTTTTGCGTTGTCACTTTGACGTCACGCATTATGTCCACCGAGTGCGCTTCTAACGAACATTGCGTATAAGTATGGTGTAGTAATGTAATACGTGAAGTTTGTCTCATAAGGCGCGAAACATCTTGTTTTAAGATTATTCATACAATGCGTATTTTAAACCGTTGCGCGTTGTAAAAAAAATAATCGACGTTGCACGGAAGAAAAACCGTTACCATTTTGTTTTTTGTTTATTTAAAAATAAAAATAAAGTCACTTTTTATGTGACATGTTGTACATATTTCTGAATTGTTAATACGCTTTCGTTTAAATTATTGATTTTTTTTTCCACGTTTTAACATTATATAAATAACATTATTTACAACTTTTCGTTTACATTCCCTCCGTTTCAAAAAAGAACATTGCATTGAAATTTAATTTTATACGAATTTATATGTAATTTATTTATACAGTTTAATTTTTACTCATTTTTTATCTTAGAGCAGCCATCAGTCAAAAACTCTTGTCCAGAATTGTGGTACTGTTTCGTACAGAACTGACTCCTTACCTGCCTCCTGGTTACAGAAATACATATGTTGTTATTTTTTAATATTTGTTTATTATTTTTATCGATATGTGAGCCAAAGAATAAATAAGATGACCAATTCTTCGTATTATTTTCACAACTGTACCGGAAGCGAGAGCTTTCTTGAGTGTTAGAATTATGTCACATTTCTGTATTTGTTTGCTTGGTTTCCTTCAAAGTAAATACTTTTCTTCAGAGAAAAACATGCGGAAAACAAAATCATACTAAAAATAAATATTTTTGCTAAGGTTTTAGTTACATAAAAAAATTATAATTGATGAATTGCTACCAAAATTTTTTTTTAATATTTTTTAAATGAAGCGGCTACTAAAACCAGCCAGACTTTCGAATTCCTTTCTCAAAAATTTCCTCAAAATTATTTTACGTTTTAAAAATTAACTATATTTTTCATCATTATTTCTCTATCCAGAACCTGGGTGTTCAGTCTCTTGTGATGCAAAAAACTATTGCCTATTGATCAAATACTAATATATGAACCCCAATGACGTATCTGACATTAAAATGTCGATTTCCTTTCTACAGTAACATGTTATGGTATCTTAGGCCAACTGTGACACCTGAGTTATAAGATTGATTATCTTATTCAAATGAAAAGAAAAGTATTATGCAAATCAAATTAATCTCAAATAAGTAAAGGAAAAAACTTACGATTGTAAATCAATGGCTCGTCTTTCGTCAACAAAAAAACTTTATTATCATTTTTTCCAGCATACTTAAAACAATAAAACAATGCCTAAAATTGCAATTAAGACTAAGTGAAAGGACATAAATATTCTAAATATCATCTGGCCTAACTACACATTTAGCGATCAAAATGAAAAACTGCGAATCCACCGATACAATTCGACTGATCTGTGCATAGAATTAAGAATAGTCTAGAAGGAGCGTAGAGTCATATTTGAATACATCAAACTGTGCCCAATAATTCCTCCACTATGCTTCACTTTCGCCGCGCGCATTCGTGATGCCACCGTGTAATGTTGCACGGTGGGAAAAAATATAATTATAACACAAAGGTAAGATAAAAAAAGCAATCTGTTAATTTATCTAAAATGTTATTGTGCACGCGGAAATATTGACTGACACAACTGAGTAGATAAGTAAAGGGTCATTTAATAAGAGTAATAGAATTAATGAACTTTAAACATAAAATATAAAACAATTTTTTTTTTACATAAAATGGATATTTTTATATAATGTTAAATAATATTTGCTGTTTTAAAGATAATCTCGGTCATATGTCCACGATAAAATTGTTTAATCTGAGATCCAATTTTCATTAGTTCTCTTATTAGATGAGCAAAGTAGGGTAAAAAAGTTTACTTCCCTGGCAACACTAACAAAATGTTCATTTTGTCATTCTGACATATGGAAAAATAATTCAGTTTTTAAGTAATGCATTTGTTATCTACACATTTATTTGCTAATTACACATGAAATGTGATTGCATCCTGTTTCTTTAAGATCCTAGCAGTATTTATAAACTTTTAAATGACACAACACGGCACAGTTGATTTCAAATCAGGAGTTGCGAACTAAGCGACGTCTACAAAGAAAATAATGGGTCAAAACGTAAACCTACTCATTTATGAGTAGTTAAGTCGCCTTCTGTTTGATGTGCGTATGCGGTTTCTGGATAAGTCTTAATTCTATAGATCTGTGACATTCCTTTTGTATTTGTGACGGTTATTCATTAAAGTACTTCTTTCGATACGCCGAATTTATTTACAATCATCGATATTTCGTCTAATTGATTTTGGGAGCGCTCACTAAAGGAAACGGTTTTATTGATTTCCGATCAAAAGGTAGGCTTTCGTCGTTTCTGTATAAGTTGACCGCACGTCGCGTCGAACTGAAAGAGGGAACCCAATATAATTTCTAGGAAAACTGTTAATTACGTCTCACGGTCTCAAAGTGGTTACTATGGCAACACATATTTTGTTCATTAAGAAAGTACGAAGTTTGGTTCAGCTTAATACTTGGGACTGAGTATTATTAAAAGTAACTGATGAAAACAGTTTCATGCGGTCGAAATTTCATTAACTGGTTTTCATTACGTTACTAAAAGGTAGCGCAATTCGATAGCTCTTTATCGTGTCAGTAAATTTACTTGATTACACAGTTTTTTCTTCGCTATTCTGTTTTTTGTTTACAGTTTTATTTTTTTACTTTTATGTATGGTCAAAAAGACTCGTCGAGGGTTCTGGTTTTATTTCAAAAACAGAACTGTATTTTTTATCCTCCTGGACACAAAATAAACCCAGACAAAATAATGTTAACATTGTGATAAAAAATTGAGAATTGTTTTTTTTCAAAACGCGATGTTCGCCTGATATGGTTTTTTTTTTCAATTTAAAGCCAGTATTAAAACGCATCGACTATCTGAAGAAAACGAACTAAAACACTCTAAAAACTGGTTAAAAAAATATCAAGGTCTTACACGATAAAACATCGTGTTTTGGAAAAACTTTTATTTTATCGTGTATATCCCTAATTTATTTATTTATTTTTATACTAACGGTTCAAGGAATCTTTTACAGTAAAAAGTTTTACAGAAATAATTACAGCAGTGAATAGTTCATTATGTAATATATAATATGAAATATAACTATATAATTCAACTGAATAATTAAAACTAAGCAAATAATTTAAATTTTTATTATTTTTTTTAAACTACAAAAAAGTAAACAAGAAACATAAAATATCCAAGATGACAAATAAAAGATAACAATTAAAGTGTGAAAATCTTATACTCAAAATCTAAATATAACAAAGTAAAACAAGAATAATTTAACATAAACATTAAGTGGCTAATATTTAGCTATGTAATAATGAAAAAGAAAAATAATGCTACAGTAATACTTTATAAATAATACATTTTTTGGATCAATATGAAAGCTCAAATAATTTTAATAATACCTTTATTTGGAATTTGGCAACAAATCCACTAATGTATAATTTATATATAAAAAAAAAATACGTGTCCAAAAAAAACAAATTTAAATTTCAAAATATATTTTTAAATAAATTCATTCCTTTTCTAAGAAATAACGAGTGAGATTATATTTTAATGTAATAACAGAATTAGTGTTGAAAATATCAAATATTTTTTTTGAATTTATTTCCATACCTATGTATTCTGGATATAAGTGAATTTTAATACGTTATATTGAGTGATAATGAATTTAACAAGTTAATTATAAACTCTTTATAAGATTACCTTCAGGTTGTGTTGTGTATTTTTGTATATGTGTATTTTTTTAAAACAATGATTATTCACGCGATTTGAACCGAATCGCAAAAATCCCCTCTTGAAAAATTATGTTTCAAGAGAATAATATAAATGAATTTTTTTATCGATTTTAAAACTGAAGTATAAATTTTTTATTATTCAAGGCTTCTCTTTTTTATTGCACCGAGTGTTTAATATTTTGGAAGAGCGTATTAAACTCTCGAGAACAATTTTCAAGAGAGTGGTTAAGGACTGGATTTTCTTTGGTTTAGAGGGAGGGTTTTGAGTTGGAATTTGGAATTTGATGATTTTTTAATGATTCTAAATTATTGATGCAATTATTACACGCTAATCAAATAAGTGTAGATATTTGTTTATTATTTTAATAAAACATAACTTTTTTCATTATAATAGGGAAATATCGTGTCTTCAATTTCTGCATTCAAATATTATAAAGATTTCTCGTTTGCGTTTGGAATTTTTTTTTGGTAACATTTATCCTCATTATTATTTTAAAAACTAACGACGCTAAGTGTGTTGGGAATAGCGTTTTGATCCATAGTTAATTGACTTGATGGTATACAGCGTCATCTGTTTTTAAAAAGTTTTTCATCATTGAACCCTGGTCCACACTTAGTAGTGTATAGGTACAGGGTAAGGTGATCAGTCTTACGCTACATGTCGGTACTAGTCCAGGGTCAACGAAATGTTGCTTTGTAAATCAACCTTGTGAACAAATTAATATTTCATGTCGACCCTCTCAGGATTCGAATCCTGGACATCAAGCTTGGAAGGCAAATGCGCTAACTGACACACTACTAAACGGACTTATCTCTACTTGATTTCCTTATTTTTATTTTTACCTGAGGGCAGCTATCGATTTATTATTTTTTCATAGTATCCGAGTACATAATTATAACATTTCATCATCATCATCGTTTCATGTCCACTTCCTAGTTGGAGCATATGGTGTCCGCAAAAATCTTCAAGTCATTTTTGTCGGCTGCCATATTCCTGCGCATCCTTCCAAGTCAGGTTTGCGTCCTGTTGTTCTGAAACGAACAACTGATGAACAGTCAACAGTGGACTTCAAGGACGTTAAAATCTGATGCCTTGTAGGCAAGCGTGATTAAGGCTCTCAGGAAGCATTCGCACTACATGACCAAGACAACCATTTTGCCTCCGATTGATGATAGTTGTCACCGAGTTTGTTGCGTCCATTCTTTTATTACTTCATTTCTTTCAAAGTCTAACCACCGCCCACTCAAGTTTCTTCTGAGATATCTATTCTCGAAATTCAGAGTTTTGCAGTTTAGGGCCCCAGTAAGGTGCCACGATTTGCATCCGTATAAGAGAATAGTTGTTATGCAGGCGTTACATTTGGTTTTTCACTGAGTAAATATCAGATATCCAGACAGCCTTCATACTGTTGAATGTGGCGCCCGCCATGCCTAGCCGCAATGAAATGTGAAATATTATTTGGTCGTCGTGGATAGCTACTTTGTATTTCCTTTACACGACTTATTTTCTTTTTTTTGCATCACCGACCTGATCCTGACCCGATCGACAGACCTAAAGCCCCAAAATCCATGGAGAATTACCTACGGCACAGAACCCCAGGCTTGAGAAAAAACACTTTTTTTTGTGTTCTCACCGTAAATTGAACCCGGATCTTTTCATGCGTGAGTTATGTGTCTTAATCACCATACCACGGAGGCCGCTGATTTTATCAATTTTTTTTTTTTCAATTCAATTCAATGTATTTATTTAAATATAACAATATACATTACAAACATATATTCAATACGTACATATTATAAAAAATATAAAAATACTTGAAAAAGACTCATGTCAAAGTAGTAGGAGAATCCTGCTCCGGAAAACCCCTTCGGATACATGAAACAGATCAATATCCAGAGCGATGTTGTTCAGCATAGCGGTAGCCTTTTCAACAGGCATAACTGTAAGCATTACAATGTTTAAGTTTGTCCAAATGTTCGTAGACATGGAATAATGGAATGGAATGGAATAATGGAAGAATTGAAGAAATATGGATGTTCAAACATAGGCAACATGATGAATGTTACACAGTGTGTAAAGTGGCCACTTAAACCAGCCAATGACAGGTCGTAAGCCCTGTAAATGCCTTGACTTCCATATTCCCTTATTTAAGGTATTCTCTACCCCTGTTGTAATTTGTGAATAACTAAAGGCAGGTTGGTCATGTATATCGAAGTATGAAACAATCTATGCTGACGCTGTCTTAAGTCTGATAAGTATATCAAGAACATACAAACCAATGCTCATCATAATCTCAGAATTATCGATCATGCCGTGCAACAATCGATAAAAATGTGACGTCAAATACACATTCCTTCTAGTCTCTAAACTGTTGTAGCCTAGCATACCCTGGAGAAACTCGGTCGGTTAGAGCCAAGGATAATACCCGCACTCTCTCATGTAGAGATACCTCAGAAACTTCTTTTGGATTTTCTCTATCATAAGAGAGCACTTCAGTTCATGTGTCCCCCAAATCATCGAGCCACTCTTAAATCTACTTTGCACCAAAGAGTTGTAAAGAGTTCTCAATACGCGGGTATTTTAGAAAACCCTAGTAGTACGCAGAACGAATCCTAACATAATTAGCACATTCATAGTGCTTCCTATTTTATAAGTAGTGCGTACTGTACAAGTAGCTACTAGGAATATTCAAAAAGTCTGTATCGTAATATACATCACTCCTCTTCGAAATTTCTTGGGTGATTTTTATTCATTTATTCAATATTTTGAAGCAACGGAGATTTCCATTTTATATGTGAAACGCCTCACGAGCCACTCCTGCCACGAAACACTTTTGTATGAGATAACGAATTAAGTCTTATACGCCTTTATCTTTAAGTAGGGTTACGTATTTACTTATAAAATATCAGTTCATTAAAGGCTTATATGGAAATATTATTCCCAAATTTTATTCCAACGAGCCAATACTTAACACATAAATTTCGTCAAAACGGCAAATAGAAAATCATTTATTACCAAAATTGACCAAAATGTTAAATATGAAAAAAATAATAGACGATATTTATAATAAGCAGTCTCCGTGGTGTAATGGCTAAGCTGCTTGACACACGCACGGAAGGCTCCAGGTTTGATTCCGGGTGAGAACACCAACAAATAATATTATTCTTAAGCTGGGTATTATGTGCTGTAATTCATCACTGTAAACAATTGGGCATTCTGGCTTGATTTCGAAAATGTCGATCTCTCTTCTAAAAAAATTAATTTAATATTTGTATTTAACTACTTACCGACTTTTCTATGTATACCGGTTTCGAGACGCACCTCTTTTTCAAATGTTTTTCCCACAACATTAAACAATTTCGTAACCTTATCAGTGCATGTAAGGGTTGCCTATTAAATGCATAGCACGTTTTTTTGTTTTGCAACTATAATGAAGGTGTATAGTGAGTTTTGAATGTTGGTTTGAAAAGACGGGTACGTCTCGAAACTGGTAGACTAATACCCGTATGCAGAGACAACACTTAAGGTGAGGAAAGTACATTCTATTGTCTTCACCTCCGGGTTATTCTTTGCATTTAAAATTAGAATGTACTTTCTCCACCTTAAGTTTTATCTCTGCATACGGGTATAAGAAAAGTCGGTAAGTGGTTTTATATAAATATTTTATAACAATTAGTTTAATGTTTAACTACAAAGTTAATGCTTTGAATCGTAATAAAATCTCTTGTGCGTTATTGTTTTATAATGCTTTGACAGCACCCTCTGTAGACGGGTCTTTCCTTTTGTGCAATTTTCAGGCACACGACTCCTCTTCTTACTGAAAGCGATATAGCTAGGCTACATGTGACTTAAGTCAGTTTTAATAGCTTTAAATGTTTGCAAAAATTTAACGTTACACAGAGTATAAATTGATTATTCAAACTAGCCAATGATGATTCAAAAGCCCTGTTATTCCATCGTACTTGTTTTAAAGTTTTATCTTAGTTTTTTTTCTATAAAAGTTAACCTTTTTTGACACAGCTGTTTTAGGGACTAAAAGTTTTAAGGAGTCCCGGCTATGGGATGAATGATTAATGATTTCAGGATCTAAAATGTGTTCTGAAATGTTAAGGCCTAATACCGCAACCCTGACGTGCTGTTGAAACTATACTGAGATGTTGAGACCAGTTACCTTGAGTCAAAATGTCAAATACATATTCCTTTCAACAACTTATAAGAACATTTGGCCTATTTTTTGTACTGAACTTTTAACCCTTGTATATTTTATTCATAGAAAAGTCAAGTTGGCTCACTGTTTACCCCGGTTGCCTTAATTTGAGGACGACAGAAGTTTTGAAGTGGATAAGTAATATTATTGTGTTTAAATTTATTTCAACAGAGAGGGAAAACATTTTTGAGAAGGGAATATAAAAGTCTATTCACTTACAGGGCTTATGACCTCTCATTGGCTGGTTTAAGTGGCTATTTTACACACAGTGTAACATTCACCATTCAGCCCATGTTTGAACATCCACATTTCCTCAACTCTTCCATCTGTTGAATTTTGTGATTTGATATAGATACGTATTGTTTTTTTTCTGTTGCTTGAGTGCATGTTATATAAGGCAAATTATTCTAATGTTTCCTATATGTATTTGGGTTTTGTGTCATTGTTTGATTTGTATGTATTACTACGTTCTTCTTCCTTTCCGAGGCGGGATCTTAAGCGTGCGGCCGCGGTCTCAATTTGGAACTAACACTGTATTCCTTCACTGTCATACTGGGAAATTAGAAAAAAGGTGATTGTGCTGACCATGTGTATTTGATTGATCACAAATTGACATTGAGACTCCAAAAAATACAAAACAAAGCAATGAGGATAATATTAAGATATGGGAGACGAACAAATGTTAAGAAAATGATTCAACTTCTAGATATCATGACAATTGATCAAAGAATCAAATTCAATGTTGCCAATGAAATAAACAAAATTTTTAAAGGAATAGTTCCGAGATATTTTCAAAATAAACTAAAAAATAATGAGTTCTTTCATAACTATGCAACAAGAGGATCTAAAAATATAAAACTGGAAAAGAAATCAAAAGCAATGTCCCAGAACTGTCTTTTGTACAAGGGAATACAACTATTTGAAGAAATGCCAGAAAGCATAAAAAATTTAATTAATGTAAATTTATTTAAAATTAAATGTAAAAAGTATATATGTGAAAAATATTAGGTAGTATATAGTGTAAATAGTGAATATAATTAATGAAAATGTATATATGAAACAGTTAATATTATAAATTAGGATATTAAGTGAATAATAGTGATAAATAATGTTAGAATAAGTATAAATTTAAATATTGTGTTGTACATATATATTATGTTATATAGAACTAAATAAATAAATTTAAAAAAAAAAAAAAAAATACTGCAGTAAGGGGAAAAATGAAAGCTTTTAAAGTTTATTTGTTTTGTTATTTCCGCGGTTTGATGATAAAAAACGATTAAATTTTCGCTTATTTAGTTTGAAAAAAAATTATATTGATGCTGAAGAAAGACTCAAGTCTTTATGAACAGTTTCGGGAAAGGGGTGGATGCTTTCATTGTTGACTTTTGTGAAGTAAAAGAGCTGAAACCTTTATCACGTGTGTGAGATTCATCCGGCTGAACCAAATCACCTACTAGGCAACGCTTAAAAACAATTTTCCAATTTTTATACTTCTTTTTTTATCAGGTAGTCAATTCAACAATGTTTGAGTATGTCCAAATGCTTGCAGACTCGCTGGATTTTTTCCGTAGGGAGTAATTAATAAATAAATTTATTTCAACAGAGAGGGAAAACATTTTTGGTAAGGGAATATGGTAGTCTTGGCATTAACTTAAGATCCTTAAACGACTTCAGTGAACATTATACATCTTTCTGCATTACTATGAATGCAACATTCGGGTGGAAATAGGAAAAAACCTTTTCATCTGTCTCTTTGTTACTCAGAGAATTTAGATTCCGTGTCAGTACGGAAGCGACGCAGTAAGTGTTGTGTTTACATTGCTCTGTAAAGGACGCAACGCAGACAAACATATAGTGACTGAAAGCCGGCTGAGTCGATTTTATTCCGATACAAATGGCATGTTTACTTTATATTTTAAAATATTAAAATGACCAATTAAGCTTTTTGATTGTTTCGTTTCGACTTACCGATAATCTCAGTGACTTATTTATGATAATGTCATTTTATTTTTTAAACTATCGATAATCTTAATGATTTATTTACGTTTATGTCATTTCGTAAATAAATAAAAACATGTGTTTAGTGACTTGATCTGACCCAGTAAAAATTATGTCATTATCTTGTTTATTACAGTACATTTGTTTGTTTGTTTTTTTTAAATCGTATAATGACTCATGAAATAAATGTCTAGCTTAAACTAAAAATAATTTATTTTTATTGCGTTTTTTTTCATAGATTCATGGCTGAATGCTTGTGGTATAATTTTTAATTAAAAATTTGGCGCTTACTTTGAAAAATACGAAACAATCGACGAAAGAATACGAAGGTGTCAAAATTTACATTATTCTTTTGCAGTTTCCCAAAAAGTTGTTTTTTTTAATTAAATACAATATTATCGTTTACAGAATATCTTATTTTTTTCTTTCTTATGTTACACAAAAATATTATAAGAGTCCATTATTTAATATAGGAGCAAAAATGCATTAACATTTTCTTGTATACCCACGAACAGGGCATGCCTTTGTCCGATTTTTTGTTTACTATTTTTACTGTAAATATGTATATCATTGCTATGTAATTATGCTTTATTTTTTTAAAACTCTGTATTATCATTTATGTTTATTGTAAAAAAAAACAAAAAAATTTAACTTAAAAATAAAAAAAATTAAAGAATCGTTTTCGTCCTAAAGGTGCGATATATACATGTGAGCAGGTATATTTATTTCTCACAAGGCAACTTCTTTTCAAGTACCCGATTCTGTCTGTCTTAAATTTATTTTAAAACTATCGATACATTCCGTTCCATGACATATTCGATTAACGTTCCTTCGTTGCCAGGGGGTAAAAGAGGGTAAAATATAACACGATATCTCATTTTTCTTAATGTTATCTTACCCCGACGTCTCGTCGTGAGTGAAGCGACCCCAAGGACCTTATGTCACCCCCCTTTGTATTTTACTCTGTGATAACGTTGTTTATGAAGCTTTCTGCCAGTTAGGTACGGAATATGTTTTTTTTTGTGTGTTACAGAGGAGATTTCGTGATATTTCAAACAAAGTATTTGGAATTGTGTATACATTATGGTGTAGTAGTGAAAGTGTTGAATTACCGTTTACAAATAGTATAACAATAAAAGGATAAGAAGTTTATTTATTTATTTATTCATTCATTTATTTATTTATTTATTTCAAAGAAACAAACAGTCCACAATGATATATTTTTTTTATTTTTTTTTAATAAAGTTTAAAGACAGACCAGCAAAGTTTCTAAATAAAAATCATACATATTATTAAATTATGTAACAACAAAAGGATGTGTTTATGTGTGTTTGTATGAGAGTAAGTGTAGATATGTGTTTATGTGTATTAGTGTGAGACTAAGTATTCAGGTGTGTGCATCATTAAATAGTAAGTGGGATCGTATCGAAGCCAGAAATAATAAGTCTTAATTTATTTTTAAATAAATTAAAGGGCATGTAAAATATATCAAAAGATGAAAAAAAAAACATTATAGTTAGAGCAAAAACGATAGAAGAAAGAGTGTTGTGCATAGTTAGTGGTACAGACTGGCAGATGGAATAAATACTTATTTCTTGTCACGCGAATGGGGACATTAAGATTATCTTTGGAGAGTAGGTTAAAAGAGTCTACTTAATTATATAATAATTTGTGTAAATAAATTCAGATACAGTGCTTCTATTTTCAAGGGTAAAAAATCCATTTTGTTCGGCAGATTGGCTGTAAGAACAAAGCGTTTTTTTTATATTTTCAATCTAGGTATTTAAAAAAATTTCGTTGAACATTTTCAATCCTTTCTATGTTTGTTATGTATTATGGGCTCCACACAACAGATGCAAACTCCAAATAACTGCGTACAAAAGTGTTGTATAAAGTTTTAAATGGATTGGGTTTTTTAAAAGGTTTGGAAATTCTTAAAATCAAGCCCAGCAGTTGGTAAGCTTTTTCAACAATATAATTTATATAAGACCTGAACAGCAATATATTATCAAGAATAACTCCTAAGTCTCTAATCTCGCTACACTTGCTTTATAAATTAAATGTAAGTAAATAATTGCATAACTACGTTTCGACTTTTCTATGTCTACCAGTTTCGAGACGTACCGGTCTCTTTGTCAGTAAACTAATTACACTGACTTGTGATACCTACTATACATCTTCAAAACAGTAGTAGTTGCAAAAAAATATGAAACCAACGTGCTGACACGACACTCGCCGTTAGCAGCGAACACCAATGTAGACTGTTTTTTTAAAAAATGAAATGTTTGATTTTGCAGAAGAAATAATTTGAAAAATGGCTGGAAGACAGGAAGGAGCATGAATTGACTGGGTACAAGAATACCTTTACAATAAAACGTCGCATGATATAGATATTAGCCACCGTTTTGTAGCAACAATTCACGAACAGTGTATACTTGTAATGCCGTTTTAAATAGACTTCATGAATTTGGCAATAGTTATTCCCACGTATATGATGTATTAAGTGTAGGGTATTGTTCCCATAGAACAAACCTTTTGAACTCTTTCAAAGATGGTGAATGGTAATTATATTTATTTATTCATGCATTTCATAATATGTACAGTTTTTTGTTCACTTTGCCCAGCTGTATGAAACAGTACTTATGAGTTTCTTGATGTTTTACAGTAGAATGTTTTATTATTTAAACTTTCTACTAAATATGCTGTATAATTTTAAGGTTAATTTTTTTAATATAAATCTTGTATAATTTTTGGTTTAATTATTTTTTTATAAATCTTGGGTATAAGGAAATTCATGTTTAAAAAAAAAATATTATTAAGCCAAATATGTTAATATAATAAATGTTTGTAGAAGGCAGATTTGCCGTTTATGTTTAAAAAAAATAATAAAAATAAAATAAAATATTGTAAGATTATTTGACAATATTTTGAGTTTGTCTAAATTTTTGTAGACAAGGACTTGGCTCGACTCCCTAGGGAGCTGTTAACATAAACATATTACAACAGAGATGAAGAACATTTTAGAGAAAGTAATATAGAAGTTTAGGCATCTACAGGGCTTATGGCCTGTCATTGGCTGGTTTAAGTGGCCACTTTACACACTGTGTAACATTCACCATTCTGCCCATATTTAATCATCTATATTCTTTCAATTCCTTAATCTGTTGATGTGTGTGAAATTAAAGAACTGAAATCTTTATTTATGCGAGTGAGATTCATCTAATTGAATATTAAAAAATGGAAATTCAATAAATTCAAAAATTTCAGGCGTCGCCTAGTATTTAGGTGAAATAATTCAATTAGATGAATCTCACCCGCATAAATAAACGTTTCAGCTCTTTAACTTCACTAACGTCATCAGATTAAAGAATTGAATAAATATAGATGTTCAAATATAGGCAGAATGGTGAATGTTACACATTGTGTAAATTGGCCACTTAAACCAGCCAATGACAGGTTATAAGCCCTGTAGATGCCTAGACTTCTATATTACCTTCTGTAAAATGTGCTTCATCTCTGTTGTAATATGTTAATGTTAAAAGCTTTTCAGGGAGTTGAATCCAGTCCTTGTCTACAAAAATTTGGACAAACTCAAAATATTGTTGATATATAGAGGGTGTAAAGTACTGCGTTTTATGTTTCTTATGTAATGTTTTCTTACTTTTTCGGATGTATTTACTATGTATGATATTATGTATTGTCACACAAATATTTTATTTTTATGTACAGTTCCAAATGCGGTTTTTTTATAACTCCTGGGAGTAAAATATCTACTTTATGTATTATGTATGTTTAATTAATAATAAAAAAAGAGTAAAAATAAATAAATTTAAAAAAAGTCACGATTAAAATTAGATGAATCTCACCCGCATAAATAAACGTTTCAGCTCTTTAACTTCACTAACGTCATCAGATTAAAGAATTGAATAAATATAGATGTTCAAATATAGGCAGAATGGTGAATGTTACACATTGTGTAAATTGGCCACTTAAACCAGCCAATGACAGGTTATAAGCCCTGTAGATGCCTAGACTTCTATATTACCTTCTGTAAAATGTGCTTCATCTCTGTTGTAATATGTTAATGTTAAAAGCTTTTCAGGGAGTTGAATCCAGTCCTTGTCTACAAAAATTTGGACAAACTCAAAATATTGTTGATATATAGAGGGTGTAAAGTACTGCGTTTTATGTTTCTTATGTAATGTTTTCTTACTTTTTCGGATGTATTTACTATGTATGATATTATGTATTGTCACACAAATATTTTATTTTTATGTACAGTTCCAAATGCGGTTTTTTTATAACTCCTGGGAGTAAAATATCTACTTTATGTATTATGTATGTTTAATTAATAATAAAAAAAGAGTAAAAATAAATAAATTTAAAAAAAGTCACGATTAAAATTGATGAGGTGATTTGCGAATATAGAGAAGTTTTTGCAGAGACACCTTGTGTATTCTTAAACGAAAATATCTTGTTCTTCGAGCTCGAACTTAATGATAAATCGCATTTTAATAAAAAAAAAATTGTTTAAATTTTCGCTGTTAACGTGAACATTTTTGAAATATTATTTTATAAGGTTAGCGGTTATCATTCTACTGATTAGGTTGTATAATGAACGCAATGGTCTGGTATCAATGTGAATTGCCCATTTTGAGCGATGGATTGAAATGCGCATCCGAACTCATGTAGGTAGTACCCTGAATGTGCAATCAATCTTGATTGCCACCCTCTATAGCTACATAGGTACTAGACAGATAGACGATTGGAAACTGGATATTTGTATTATAAAATATTAGTAAAAAGGGAATTAAATACATGTAGACGTTGTTTCAATTTACCTCACAAGCATTTTCAATCAAAAAGTAATTAAAAGGTTAGTTTGTGAACATTGTATAGTAAAATTACGCCAATCAGTTACTTTTTTTATTTCACTTTTGCGTGTCTTCATATTAACATAAATTTATATCATAACCCATAGGTAGGTAAAAACAAAAGACAATTTTAATGAGAATGAGAAAAGAATGAGGAATTGTAGATGGGAATTTAGGGGGTGCTTTGAGAACAAGAACGAAAAGGTTAACCATGAACTGATAAGCGTTGAAATTTTCACAAAGGTAAATAAGATTGTCAGGACTATGAAGTACAGTGAACAGAATTGAGAGGGTGTGATAGTCTCTCCGCTGTCTGATTTTGAGCCAATCCAGTTGCCTACGATAATCAGATACGTGGTCATATTTCCTAAGACTGAACTCGTTTGACTTTATCGAGTTCACAGTTTAAATTAGTCGTGAAAACATCCACGTTATCTAGAATGTTTAGTAGTTCTGCTTGTACAGGTGGGCTTATAGGTAAGAATTTTCGTAACCTTTCAAGTGAATGTAGACTAAAAAATATTTATATTGCATGTAAAAGCAAGGATTTCTGTTATGAAATGTTTCTCTAGTCGCAGAATATCGAGACAATAATTTTATCTTTCTCGATCAAGATAATATGATGATCGATCTTACGCATTAAACAGTTTCATTTTTTGTTACGATTTTTACGTAGTATTTCGCAAATAAATACGCATAATGTACACATGTCTATCTATTTTAGCTTTCAATTTTAGAACTGGAAGCTCAGTTTGCCACAATCAATTAAATATCATTGGATGTAGTATGTATCTATTGATGTTAACTATGCCCCTCCAAGCACGAAAATTTACCGAACTATCAAATGATGAATGGCGTGTTGTCTACATGTAATTTATTTACGAAATCGATAGTGCCAATTTGCGGATGATATTGGAGCCTTAAAATAATATAACAATTTCAACGTACATTAATTAATTGATTTTAATTTTTCTTTCTTTGATCTAAAAGGGTCGAAGCTAAATTTTGTTTTATTTTGACAAAATTAAAAAAAAAACAATAATCCAAATAAATTAATCATTTATTTACCTGTGTTTTTTTTAAAGATATTCGTTTCAAACTGTTTATAAAAGCGTCATACAATGGTAAAAAAACTTTTGATTTACTGTGATTGTCTTTATAACGAAATGAAATGTACGAAAAAGGCATCAGGGATATCCTGACTTCCATTTTCGACGGTATTGTTAATCAATAACTGTAGCAAACTAAAAAAATATAATTTGTAAGAACTTTTACAATTATTTATACAGAAGAATTTCCAGATCATTTCTTTACCCTTAACAAACTTGTTTCCACTCCTAACATTAATTTCATGAGAGAAAAAACTTTTCCGTAAAATCTTGTTTTTTTTTTGAAAGGGCTTTGGGTCAAACCCTTTTAAATAGATTAGAACTAGAACCAATCACGGGTTATCCCCTTTAAAAGCATTTGAAGATTTTTTTCCGTCTTATATTTTTGTATAGTTATAGTAATAAAGTATCTTTATTTATAATATTCTGCCTTTTACGACGAAGCATATTTTTTTGTTGATTGAAAAACAAAATAAAAAAACAGTGTGTTAAGAATTATTCATTTGTAATTGAAATATAATTGTAATTAGAAAAAAAGCTTGCTTTTCGGGTATCATGAAAATTTATTTATCATCATGACAAGCATATATAAAAAGTGTTTTTAAAAACATTTTGTTTCACTAAAATAAATTGTTTGAGGGCCGCTTTAACGTTACAAATACAAAAAAAATATCAAGACATTAAACAACAATCGGCGAAACAAATGTAGTGCTTTAGGCCTTAGGAAAAATAAGGTCCAAATAAAAATAGAATTAAAAGGATTAAAGCTACATCTGTCAAAGAACGTTATCTTAAAGCTCTTTTACTGTACGCACACAAAAATTATTCTCTTCTTTCCATAACTCATTACACAAATACAAGAGTTCCTAGATACTTTACCGTGGTGCTGCAAAAAAAACATAAAATTAATACAACTTTTGGTCAAAGAGGATTGGCCTACTTCTCGGTTAAAGTGTACAATCTACTTCCATTATCCATAAGGACAATCAGTAAGTACTCTCAATATAAAATTGCTAGTAAGAAGTGGATAGTGGAAGTGGGTTGCGCACGGATCGATGAGTGAATTGCTAGCCTTTGAAAAAAATGTCAAACGAATATAAGCATTTTTGACACCTCTTTCTGTTTGCGTTTAATCGAGAGAATTAAGCTGCAAAAGCTTCTCTCGACAATTGCGTAGTGTATGATGAAAATGCTATGAATCGTAGACAATTTTTTTGTAAAATATTGAAGCTAAATTCACTACTGATTAATTTGTTTTTTTTGTAGTGTTCTGTTATTCTCTTCATTTGGAAAAAAGACGGACACAAATTATGTTAACACCCAATCTATAAGCCATTTAAAGAACGTGTAGCTGAAATTTGGCGATAATAAGACTATCATCACCAAGTTTGCATCCAGATTCATGTAAATGTTTGGAAAAACGACTTTTATTGCGTGGTTAGAATAACTGATTTTTTTATATATTGAAGAAATTAAAGATAGCTTTAAGGATAGCAGAGCACTCCCTGTAACACACTATCACTCTTCATTCTGATCGGTTTTCTTTCGCTTTACGTAGGTACTTTTTTGTATTTATCTCCAAAAAGAGTTTGGCTCAAAGGTTTGAAGCGCCAATTGATTGGAATTTTCGAGGCATCCCCTTTTACCTAATCTTTAAATTTTACCTGTCATTACACGTAGCAAACGGAAGTTTCGTTCACGTGATCCGACAGAATGGACGAGATTCCAGCGAACTCTCCTTATATCTTATTTATCTCCGGAAAGCCCAGAATAGTTTCCCGCTCTTTTCACCGTTTTGCCGCCCTTTCCGCACTTCCCGCCTAATCCATCACGTGATATTCTCGCGATCACCACTACCGAGGCGTTCTGGTATCGAACTAAGGTCGAAACTCACAAGGAAAAGGTCGAAATAAAGATGATAGTACCCTGGGGAATTTTATTTTATCAAAGTATTTCAGGAAGAGCCTACATCTTTTTCCGCAGATACGCCATTTTATTTAAGAGGTTTCAGCACTATTACTTATATAATTAAGGTAAAAAAAATTACATCCTGTGATATTTACTAGTTTTATTTTTTGGAAAAGAGGTTGCCTTACCCATTAGGGTGGCGATTATAATTTTGCGTGAGTACAAAATTCAATTTTAAACATCATATAGATTACATAAACCCTTTAAAAAACCGGAAACTGTCATATATCTATATATGAGTTTGATTCGCAGTAATCTTGAGTATGTCTCATGTGTATGGAGTTCGCAATATCAAAATCATTTAAATTCAAAAGAATCTGTTCAAAAAAAGTTATTAAAGTACCTTTTGTACAAGTTCCAAATTTCTAACCCACGTTCAAATTCAAATTTCGAGCAACTTCTAACTCTTTTTCATTTTAATTCTCAGATAAAACGCCGCGTTGTTTTCGATATAAAATTTATGTATAAAATATTAAACAACAAAGTAAATACTAACTTCCTTAATAAAATACAAATAAATGCGGGATTGAGAACACTCAGACATCGGGAAATATTTAAACTGTCTTTGTTTTCAAATAATGCTACATACCACACACCTATGGCCCGTATATGTCTGGAATATAATATATACTGCCGATAGTAAAATTGACATTTTTCATGATACTCTCTCAGCTTTTGCGAATAATCTCTTAGGAAGAAATCTTATTTAATAAGTACACAAGTACAACTTATTTTTTATTTCATTGTATCCCATAAAAAAAAATATGTATTACATCTTAATATAAAAAATCTATTTTATGTAATTCCATAATTAAAGATATATATGCATGTAAAATTGTATCGACGAATGCTTTCAAATTGTATGTTTTCTAGCACTTATATATATTTGTTGAATTACCTAATAAAATAAAATAAAATGAAATAAAATAAAATAAAATAAAATAAAATAAAATAAAATAAAATAAAATAAAATAAAATAAAATAAAATAAAATAAAATAAAATAAAATAAAATAAAATAAAATAAAATAAAATAAAATAAAATAAAATAAAATAAAATAAAATAAAATAAAATAAAATAAAATAAAATAAAATAAAATAAAATAAAATAAAATAAAATAAAATAAAATAAAATAAAATAAAATAAAATAAAATAAAATAAAATAAAATAAAATAAAATAAAATAAAATAAAATAAAATAAAATAAAATAAAATAAAATAAAATAAAATAAAATAAAATAAAATAAAATAAAATAAAATAAAATAAAATAAAATAAAATAAAATAAAATAAAATAAAATAAAATAAAATAAAATAAAATAAAATAAAATAAATTATTTGACTGAATCTTTGATCTGTGTTAACTTTTGCGAGGAAATAAAAGATGCGTTTGCGTGATGATGGCAGATGCGAAAAAAAACAGTATGTGACTAAACAAACTACAGAAATAAAAAATCCTACCTTTAGGAAGAGAGGAAAGGAAATCAGGGACAGGAATGCGGATGTTACCTCCAAGTCCTGGCTTCTGGGTAATTTTTTCCTTTTTTTGGTGAACACGGCACTTTCAATATAGTTATTTGCGATATATAAAGATGAATGTGGCGGAGCGGCGGTCAGAAAATATAAAGGTGTTCAAATGCGGGCAGATGATTAAAGGACGAGCAGATGCGGGCAGATAAAATTATGAACATGCGGTAGTTGACGGAAAAGTTGAGAATATTGTGGATGTTCAAACATAGGCAGAATAGTGAATGTTACACAGTGTGTAAAGTGGCCACTTAAACCAGCCAGTGACAGGTTACAAGCCCTGTAGAGATGCCTAGACTTCCATATTCCTTTCTCAAAAATGGTTTCCCTCTCTGTTGAAATAAATTTAAATACAAATTTTAACTTTTTAAACTTGACTTATTGTGATGCAACTGGCCCTTAATATGTTTTAAAAAACGTAAACACGAAAGTGCGAATCAGTCATAGAAGTATGGATTCATTATGGAATCTGGAATGACATTTTAATAGCGATAAAATCTTCAGTTCGAGCCGGGTTTCTGTGAAGACTATGTTTTGAAGTCAAGTTTGTTCAAGAGCTCCCGCTTCTGCAGTGAGTAAATGCCTCCACATTTGAACTGAAATACCTGCAGTTTATAATAAATTCACACTCCATTAAGCCGCGTCTCAGACAGAAAGGAAGACTTGACTGTTTACCATAAAAACATCACGGGATTGAGATCCAGTGGAAAACACTGCGCTCGCGAAAACGGGGTTGTGCGAAATACGTTTATGTGTTTTATTTATTTAACTTTTGTGCATTCCTATTTATACGATGGCTGGCTTATTGCCAAATAAGAAAAATTAAAGAACGTCATGGCTTAATTATCTTCGGCAGTAGTTTGGAATACCAGATTCAACAATGCTCATCAGAATGGTCAAAGATCAATGGAGTTTCTTCAAGTGATGCTCACCAACCTCCGATAGATGCTGCGGCTCTAGTAGAAAAAGATTGCCTTAATCAATAAAATGTAAGGTGTTATTTATTTCATTTTAGTTTCAAAATGTATGCGGTAATAAAATGTAAAGAAAAAATCGAAAATAAAACAACATAGCAATTTATGTGTAAATAAATATCGATGTTTTTTTAATTTGAAAATTTATTTATAAACCCTTACGGATTATTACATTTATTTTACATAAAATAATACATACATTTTTCATTTATACTCTGTTGTTCAAAATAATATTTTTTACATATTTTAAAAAGTTTGTCTGAGTCTTTTGTTTAGTTTGTCTGGTAGTTTATTGTATAATTTCAGTCCCTGGTATATTAGTCTTAATTGTCCTTGTCTTGTTTTAGAAAGTTGTGTATGGTATTTGTCTGATATTCTCGTATTATGTCCATGTTGACTACAATTTTTTACAAGTTTTAGTTCTTCGTCTACAATTACATTAGTGGTTAATTTATGGATAAATTTTAATGATTCTAGTTGAAAGAGTTCAGTATTATTTAATTGCTTAGTTTGTTTAAAAAGTTCTCTAGTTGCAGTTAAATAGGGAAGGTCATATACTAACTTTAATATTTTATTTTATTGTCTTTGTAGTCTGTTTATTTCATTTTGATATCCTGCTCTCCATAGTAGTTGCGTAAAACATATTTTAGTTTTTACATAGGCTTCAAACATTCGAATTTTTTCCGATTTTGGAATAAAATTTTTGATTTTTAAAAAAAGACTCGATAATTGCCACTTTGCAATTAAATTGTTGATATGAATTGTCCATGTTATTTGTATTCAATGCAATGAAAAAGTTAAATGGAGTGGAAAAAGACGAGATGAAGGAAGAGAAAGCCGCGATTTAATCAAGACTAGGTACGAACATATTCAAATAGAGATGAAGAACATTTATGAGAAGGTAATATAGAAGTCTAGGAATCCACAAGGCTTATGACCTGTCATTGGCTGGTTTAAGTGGTCACTTTACAAACTGTGTAACATTCACTACTGCCCATATTAGAACATCTTTATTACTTCAAATCTTTCATCTAATGTACTCCTGTTCTCCACTGCAATATATGTATGCATTATTATGTATCCTCATATATTTTCTACTAATATGTAATGATTTTTTTAATTTTTTTTTTCTTACTCTTTTTAATTCATTTTATTTTTTTGCTCCTTTCTTTGTGTAAAATGCATTTCTGTCTTCATATTTAAAAATGCACAGAAGTGCAGAAGTTCTTCCCACTTTTATACTAATATGTAAATATGATCTTTTTCTTCTAAAAATCATTTATATATTTTTTGCTACTTCTTTGTAAAAAATATGTCTTTATTTGTATATATGTATGTAAAAAAAGGCGTTCAAATAAATAAATAAAATAAATCTGTTGATGTTTGTGAAGTTAAAGAGCTGAAACCTTATTTATACTAGTGAGATTCATCCAATTGAATTATTTCACCTACATACTAGGCAACTAGGTACTGTAGAAATATCTATAATAGTGGATAAGAGATGTTTCAATATTCGAGCCGCGTGGACATTATTTACATTTTAAAAAATTAATTAACTTCCAATTTGACAGCAGCAAACTTCTCAAATATATGAACATCAAATAGCTATCCTAGTTTCTCAGCAAAACGTCATTACCTCGCAAACTGTCCACGGCGCATAATTACAATTTTGGCATGAACTGTTGATGTGTGGTTATTATTCTCATGCTTTAGGTGCCAGTCCAGGAACGTTGAAGTTTTGCAGCATAGAACCATCTTTAAAGCTAATATTTCACATCCACCCTGCCAGGAATTAAACTTAGGACCTCAAAAATGGTAGACAAACGCACAAATCACTACAAATAAAACCGGAATTATTTCGACTTGATTTTTTTTACTAGGATTTTTACCTGAGAGTACCCATCGAGTGAAAAACGCTCGTCTAGGGTTCTAGCTCAATTCAATGATAAGGACACCTTTTAATACCTTAATTTATTCCATATTTATTTGTTGAAAAAATATTTTATATCTATTTGTTTTTGACAGCCCTAGTTTTCTTTAAGATTGTGTTTGCACGTTGGACCGGAAAATTCCTTGGACTTGAGAAGTTCCAAGTATCTTTGTTTTGATGCATTTATTTTAACAAACACAGAACTTTTCATTTATTTTCGATCAATATTTTCAAGCAAGAAAACCGAACGAATTTTACAAAACTGTTTTCATCTGTGTCGATAAAAAAGTTCAAATCAAATCAAACATTTTGTATTATTTTACAATCTTTTAATACATTAATAGAAAAACTTACTTTACGTAAGACCATAAATATATTACTGGAATGATAAAGACTATCTACAGATGAGCCATGCCTGGAGTCATTATCAGCATCCTCAGACATGAGGCACGGATTGAAGAAAGATAGAAATTTAACTTATTATTAGATTAATAATATTAATGGTGGAAATTTTCGTGATTTTCAACGAATCGTGAAAAAAATTAATGGTTAAAGTACGTCTTATAATAAATTTATTAAAAAAACATGAAAATAGTTTTTATAATAGTTTTAAGTCAACAAAAATTACTGTAAGGTTATTTATATTTAAATATATAAATTTATTTCAACAGAGAGGAAAAACGTTTTTGAGAAGGGGAATATGGAAGTCTAGGCATTTAAAGGGCTTATGACCTGTCATAGCCGTAGTTTAAATGGCCACTTTACACACTGAGTAACATTCATTATTTTGCCCATGTTTGAACATCCACATTTCCTCAACTCTTCCATCTGTTGACTTTTGTCCAATTAGCCACTTAAACCAGCCAATAACAGGTCATAAGTCCTGTAAATGTCTAGACATCCATATTCCTTTCTCAAAAACGTTTTTCCTCTCTGTTTAAATGAATGAAAATATAAACAACTCAATAGGGGGAAATCCAGCCAGTCTGCAAGCATTTGGACATTCTCAAACATTGTTGAATTACTACCTGGTAAAAGAAGAAGTATAAAAATTGAAAAATTGTTTTCAGGCGTTCCCTAGAAGGTGATTTGGTTCTGCCGGATGAATCTCACCCACGTGATTAAGGTTTCAGGTCTTTTACTTCACAAAAGTCAACAGATGGAAGAGTTGAGGAAATGTGGATGTTCAAACATTGGCAGAATGGTGAATGTTACACAGTGTGTAAAGTGGCCACTTAAACCAGCCAATGACAGGTCATAAACCCTGTAAATGTCTAGACTTTCATATTCTCTTCTCAAAAACGTTTTCCCTCTCCATTGAAATAAATTTAAATATGTATCACTCCCTAGGTAGGAAATCCAGCCAGTCTGCAAGCATTTGAACATACTCAAACATTCTTGTCATATTAAAATAAAGTTCATATATATTGTTTTCAAGGCAAAATTACAAGTTCTACATTGACTTTTGGCTATTATAAATGTCCTTAAACTAAACAAATGAATTACACTAAATACGTGAATGTTGTATGATCGCAAGATAAATTCATCAAAATCTTTTATAAAAGTAAAAACATAAAACTTTCTCATTATAAATTTAACCAATATTTTGGTCAATATTTTTACTTAATACGTTTAAGATACTAACCAATAAATTTTAAGCATGTCAAAATCTTTGTAGACACTTTATATACAGTGTATCAGGTGACAGGTCAGGTTACAGTGTGACGGGTAACAAGTAATGTTAGATCTTAGGCATCCATATTAAGTAATTTCTAGTAATTTCTTCTCTAGTCATTTCTTCGTCTCCGTTTGAATGCCTGACAATCTTGATATTTCAATCTAACTTTTTGGTAAAGCGTATTTTCCAAATTTTCGGCTGTCTTTTGAATATTTAATCTTAATCTTTGATCATCTTCAAAATTTTTCATAATAATCATCATTCCCTCTCCGCACCTAATGGTGCATAGAGAACTGTATTGGTACACCAATCGCAGGATATCTTAATCATTTTTGTTATATGAAGGTAGAATGATCAGTCTTTCGATTTAGGTACCAGGGACTATGAAGTATTCTAGTGTAAAAACACCCATTTATACAGGCGTAAAATTTCTTTACATCAGCAAAGAAAATGTATTTATAATATTTTAAACGTTTGTTTATCTTCAGGGGGTTTCCCAGTCTTCTTTTTTTTCGTTCCAACGAAAATCTAGTCCTGAACTCGTCTTTTGAAAATTTATTTATTTATTTAATCTAATCTTAATAAACAAAATAAGTATGTCTGTACATCTCGCAAAGCATTTAAAACTAAGTTTTTTTTATATTTTTTAAGATTTTAAGTTTATTTTCCAAAAAAAATTTCAAAAAATCTCATCTCCTTAAAATTATACATGATTCTAGGCTTTAATATAATAATTTGATGGCTGAAACTTAAAAAGTGTCATATTAAAGATGTTTCCCATTAACAACTTTTAAAAGAGTCGACATTTTCTTTAGAAAATATAGCATTTTTTGAGAAAAAACTAAATTTTTGGGTATGCAATACATAACTTAAATTTGTCAATACTGTTTACTTTCTTATTGAGTAAACAGTATTTGAATACTGCCCTGCTAAGCCTACAAGTTGCAACTTAAAATGAAAATATTCAATAACCTCACATATTTACTAAGCCATCATTTCTGCTTCCTAAGCATGAGATGTTCTCTTGTAAAAAAAAAAAAATAGATTAGGCATAAAACAGTGATGTCCCGTAAAATTTGCAATTTAGCAGATACGACTTTCGGCCTTGACAGGGCAGAACGCCGATGAATTTAAAAGCAAAAACATAATTTTAATAGAAAAAGCTCGAGACGCGCCAGCAATCAAATTAACCTTAATTGCCAGCTAATGGAGATGCCGATAAAACAAGTGACCGATTAAAAAAATAAATAAATATATATGGCTTTACTAATAAATGTTTTATGCAATTTTTAAACTGGAAAGCCGTATTCCCACCAACCACGAAAGGTTTATAAAAAGACTACCTGTTACTTAGTTGGCGTTAGAAGTATTATTTTAATTTATTTATTCATTCATTTTTTTTGCACATATTTATCAATGATTAATAATAAAAATTATATGACCTCACTCGGGTTACCCGTGGCGAAGACACTTAACAATATACTTTTAAAATATATATATTTGTACATGTGAGAACATACAAAGAAGACTTAACATACACATATAATTAACAAAATATTCAAACAATTTTATACACTACGTATTGATGTTTATATTTTACTTACGTATCTTCTTCTTGCGGTGCCTTATTAGGTTGAGTTGACGTTGGCAATTACTACAGCGAAAGCATCTTGGTCCTGCGCTACTCAGCAGCCAGGACAACTGCTTGTTGGATGTACTATTCTTGGGAAAAGATGACCAGAGTGGTTTCTCATTGCCTTCTCTGGTGGATTTTTCTATTGGGGTTACCTTCTTTTTTTTGGGGTTCTGGTTGGGAGGCACTAGAAACTCGACTTTCATCCTCTCTTTATCTCCTGTCATCACACCATTTTGCGCGAGGTCCACTGCCCAGGGTTCACAACGTGAACGCTAACGAGTTGGACTAGTCAGTAGTGTTGCCGTTGGAATGAAACTGGGCGTTCGCAGCATTTTATCGAATCACACCCCACAGCAAAATGTGACTCACTGCGACCCTACTGACGGTTCGAACACCTTATTTATATAAACCTATATTATATATACTCAAAAACGCACAATTAAACATTAAAACTTAACTATCACTCTACATTTGTGGAACAGTTGATTCAATATTGGCTTGGGTGAATGAGAAAATCCATTTTAATTCTTCTTATTTATTAAGAGTTCGTCCCTGTCTAAATCGAGAACATGCTATGTGGTCCTGGCATTCATAATACACAATGCAATTTATTTTGGGCACTCTGCCAAAACTTGAAATGCCTCTCTACTATGACATAACCATTCTCCAAATTTGCATACTATTTAAGCACAACATGTTGATGCGTTTCTCGTTTGAAAAAAAACAATTCTGTAAAAGAAATAAGTTTATTTTCCAAACCTAAAGCTTATGTTTTTTACAAGAGGCATAGGATTTGACTTTGAAACAATGTTTTTAAAAGTTTGTTAACAAAAGTCATGAATTTGTTTGTTTATTAAATAACACAAAGTATTTTATTATATTTATAATACATATAAATAACATTTCCAGGAGTTACAACAACTCAGTTTGGGACAAAAATAATATTATCTTTTTTTTAAAAAGCACATACGAGTATTAACAACAACAAAGAAACAAACCAATTTTTACATCGTTATACTTAAATATATCACAATATGCAAGCCAAAAAACTTTTCTTACGCAAACAAAATAAATTTATTAAAACGCTTTCAAGAATGGAGGAAGTGGTATATCTAGAACTAAGGTAGATAAGGTTATTGACACCACATGCCACGTAGACTATGCAACCATAGTGACAGTGGTAATTCTAGTTAATTAGAATATATCTATCTCATTTAGCAAAACAAAGAGCGATGGTGTTCAGCATAGCGGTAGCCCTTCCAACAGGTATAACCATTGGCAGGTTGGTCCTGTATATCGAAATATGAAACAATCTATGCTGACGCTGACTTAGGTAATTATCAGAAACATACAAAACAATGCTCATCATAATCTCAGGATTATCAATTGATTCAATGATGTTTGAGGTGACACAATTCGTCGCTATCTCTATCTACCTTGTTTTTGAAAAACCAAAGCAGAAAGATATTGTAGAAAAGCTGAGTCTACTATCTGTAGCTTGGATTCAAAAGGCCCCATGTCAGATTTCACATTTTTCTTGCCACCATTTTGTAGAAGGTCAATATCAATTGAAAAACTTGTGCATTCAACTATTGTATAACCACACGCATATTTTGTAATGTTTTTTATAAATATTTTTTTTTCAAAAGCGTTTAACAGTTCATTGTATTGCCACAGAATGGCTAAATCTCCTATAGTATTACGATCTACCATATTGGCCCTTATTGATCCAAGCCACGGCTATTTTGATAAGGATGGAGTTTGTAAGCGCTCAAATTTTTCCGCTTTATCGATTTTTTTTATTTTTAAAGTTGCAAGTGACCACAAATAAAAATGTGTATGTACTTTTTGCGCCATGAACATAAGTTCTACCGTTACCAAAAATGATTACGTTGATACGGTCATAACAAACATGCCCCGTGGGTGTTCAATAATTTACAAAGGGATGACTTTTGCTTACCCTCTACTCGGCGCTTGGGTTTTATTTTCTTATGGCAACACATGTCCAGCCAGCGCCTAGTAAAGTCTCGAGAGGAAACACACAGTGTCGTTAGTATCAGAAATATATTTTTTATTCGTTAGAATGTCCCAAAATCCACGGGCATATTTATTTATATGATAACTTTTTAATAGCATTGTCCCATTCTACCTACTTTGTTATCTTTTACTGGAAATGTACTTACTTATCAATAATTCATAACTACGGCTCTTGTATTTGATATGTATAAATAAAGTTGAAAACCAGGAGTGATAGTAATATTTTTTATTTTTATTTTTATTTTATTAGGGAAATCAACAGTTCTACATACATATTTTTAGTAAACAAACAGATATAGTGTATAAACTCAGAACGAATAACAGATTTCCACATAGTATACAAAGTTAGTAAAGAAAATATATTACATATCAAATAAATACATACAATTTATACATATCAAAATGTTATTTTTATGTACTCAATAATCAAAGATTTTTTAAATATTAATTTTAAGAACATTTAGTTACTGTAAATTGGACGGGATAAGGACAAAAATGCTTGAAGAGAGGATAAGGAGGGGAGGGGAGATGTACATATTTATTATTATAATGTCTACTAAGTTACATAATACATTTTTAGTGTAAATTTTAAATCTGACAGAGTGATGTTTGTGTAATCTATATTTTTTTTAAAAATACATCTGTACCCTAAAAGGTGAACCTTCGGAATCACATTGAACGAAATGCTCAAGAAACAGGATTTTGTAATTCTGCGATATTCAAATTATCATAACTCTTAATAGGTGCGTAGATTTTCACGGCCACTGTTATCAACATGTGTCTTTTTGAGTGATCCCGTCTAAGCTAGATTCGATCAGACATTTCGGCTACCATCGCAGGAGCCATCTTCAGGGTAAACTGTTAACCTTAAGCCGTTGAGCTTCGCCTCGCTATTTCACGCCTCGCAGCCGTAGGGAAAATTTCGTTTTCCCTTCCACTACCTGTGCAAGAAAAAAAATATGAATCCCCGATGGGTAATTAAATTTAATGTTCCTGTCGAGCAGAAAAAGAAAAATGATCTCTTGTTAATTTAAAAATAATTCATAAATAATGAAATGTATTGCTCGGAAATGCTAAGTTTTACAAATTTTACAATCCTACATTAACCAAACAGATTGAAATGTTGGTTTAACAGACATCATTGTGGTAATATTCATAAATTTCACTTACTACTCGCGTGCATTATCTTGTTTATCAATAAAGCGATGATTTAGATTTGTGATATACCTCGCAACTGATGATCAAGTCTTAGTGATTTGTCCTAGAAAATGTTAAATAATTGCGAATTTACTGAAAAATTTGTTTAATTCTTCTTTTAGCGAGAGATCCATTTTAATTCCAGAAGATTTTTATTATGTCTGAAAAATGATTTTAAGTTGAAGAAAAATACACATTATACTCTTTAAATTGTGATTCAAATCGCATACCTAACTTAAGGCGGTTCATCCAGCCAAACACAATTTCATTTTCGTTTTAAAACGGTAATGAGTTTTAAAAAGAGACAGCAATATATTTGTCCGTGCGCGCGGGTGAGTCAAGCTTGGGTAAAGTTAAATACAGTATGCCCGCTAAGTACCCGCAAAAATGAGATTTTTTTTTACCTGCATGGTCATGAATTTGAATTTGAGTTCCAATAGTTCCTTTTGAAAACTATAATTACTTTTGCAAGATAAGTAATATGTATTATGTTACAGTACGGACTCACGGCTCAATTTATTTATTATATTTGGATTATAAATTTGTACTCACCTATCATTAATTTTCGTATAAACTATTTTTTTTACATCGTTTTTGGAATATTATTTATTCCTTAGTCTTAATATATCAATGTGGTGGATAAGATTTAATGCATAAAAAGTATACAAAAAAAAACAATATTTTATCATCAATAAATATTTTATTATTTATCCAGATACATATCCAATTACATTAAAAAATATATTATTGTTGATAAAAAAGAAAGTAAAAAATACCATTTAATTATTAATAAAAGCACACATATTCTATCTAATACTTAACATATTTTTTGTTAAAGCTACACTTTATTTACAAACAACATAATAAAAGTAAAATATAATATACTTGTTATGTCTTTAAAAAAAAAACATTTATTGAAGTCAAAACACCGAAATTTGCTAGACAAATAAAAACAGAAAAATTACACAGGTAAAGATTATAAACTACTTTATACTACTACTTTCCCTTTTCCGCACCCAAAGTACAACAAGGTACACCAAATGCAGTGTATCTTGATCATTTTATTACATGAACAATCGAACAATTATTCTTCGTCCACTAATACTAAAATGAGTATTGTCGTCTTCTTTTTTTTTACGTCCAAACAATATCCAACATCTTCTTCAAGTATTGTTTCAGATACCTGTTGAAAAAATAAAAATGTATATATGGTATTTGCAATATCCAACAGTGCACAAGACAATAAAATAGGAAACATTATATTATTATGTTCAAATTTTATTAACATAATTGAGTTTTCTAAGAAAAGAACCCTTAATGAGGAACGCAATTAACTGTGGTTTTAATATGTATTTTCAATCACCAAAAAATCCGAGTTTGACTCAAATAAATATGTAGTTCCAAGAATCAACAGTGCTTATCATGGAGTGTGCATAAATGTTTCGGTGAATTCTATTTTTAATAAGCTAGTGATAATTAACTCAGTAGGTATATAAATTTAATGATTTATTTCATTGTTTGGTAATATTATATAAAAAAAAAACTAAAACCAGCACTATATCCAGAATGCAAAGCTGAGATAAGCTTTGTAGAACAAAATAAAAAAAAGTCTTTTATGATGGTTCGCTCATGCGGAACGCATAAATGATGGATGTAGAAGTCAATGAAGGTCGAGAAAGACGTGGCATGATCAAGTACAATAAATATTTGAGTTGTCCCATGTCGGAGTAATCGGCGTGCGCGCATGAGAAGATGCATGAATGTGAAAGAAGCATGCCACGTGTGCCAGGACAGAGAGGTATAGCGTTCTATTATCTCTGCCTACCCCTTTGGAGAAATGGCGTGATGTTTAGTTATTTAGTTAGTTATTGAGCATAGCATAAATATAATGCGAGTATGCCTAAATTTATAAGTACAACAAGTGCTTGAAAGTGGACATATGAATTATTCTCGTGAAGATATATGATGCCAGGATAGATTGGTGTGGCGTTCTACCTTCTCTGCCTACCCCTTTATAGAAATGCCGTAATGACTAGTTACTAGTTAGTTGTTTATAATTAATTATATTAGGTAATTAAATTTAAGACAATACA